>NC_138131.1:77648029-77915029 GCF_964188305.1 Podarcis bocagei
ATTTTACCAGCTTCTTTACAAGAATATCATGGGGCACCTTGTCAAATGCCTTGCTGAAATCAAGGTAGGCTACATCCACTGCGTTCCCTTCATCTACCAGGCTTGTAATTCTGTCAAAAAAGGAGATCAGGTTAGTCTGACATGACTTATTTTTCAGAAATCCATGCTGACTATTGGTGATCACAGCATTCCTTTCTAGGTGCTCACAGACTGTTTGCTTAATGATCTGCTCCAGAATCTTCCCAGGTATTGATGTCAGACTGACTGGGCGGTAATTATTTGGGTCCTCTCTTTTCCCCTTTTTGAAAATAGGGACAACATTTGCCCTCCTCCAGTCTCCCGGGACTTCGCCTGTTCTCCAGGAATTCTCAAAGATGACTGCCAGTGGTTCTGAGATCACATCTGCCAGTTCTTTTAATACTCTTGGATGCAGTTCATCTGGCCCTGGAGACTTGAATACATCTAAACTAGCCAAGTATTCTTGTACTATCTCCTTAGTTATCCTGGGCTGTGTTTCCTTTGCTGAATCATTTGCTCCAAATTCTTCAGGTCGGGCATTGTTTTCTTTATCGGAGAAGACTGAGGCAAAGAAGGCATTGAGGAGTTCAGCCCTTTCTGTGTCCCCTGTTTGCATTTCACCATCTTCTCCTCTGAGTGACCCCACTGTTTCTTTGTTCTTCCTTTTGCTACGAACATACCCATAAAAGCCTTTTTTGTTGCTTTTAACCTCTCTAGCCAGCTTGAGTTCATTCTGTGCTTTAGCTTTTCTGACTTTGTGTCTACACGTGCTGGCTATTTGTTTGAATTCCTCTTTGGTGGTTTCCCCCCTTTTCCATTTTTTGTACACATCCTTTTTTAATCTTAACTCAGTTAAAAGTTCTTTAGATAGCCACCCTGGCTTCTTTAAGCACCTTCCATGTTTCTGTCTCATTGGTATTGCCTGACGTTGTGCTTTTACTATCTCCCTCTTAACAAACTCCCAGCCATCATGAACTCCCTTTCCTTTTAGTATTACTGTCCATGGGATCTCACCCAGCACTTCCCTAAGTTTTATGAAGTCGGCTTTCTTAAAGTCAAGAAATTGAGTCCTAGTATGCTTGGCTGCTCCTTTCTGCTGTATAGTAAACTTCAGAAGAGCATGATCACTCGCGCCTAATGATCCTTCCACTTCTACCCCACTAACCAGGTCATCAACATTGGTTAGGACCAGATCTAAAATGGCTGTTCCTCTTGTTGCTTCTCCCACTTTCTGGACAATGAAGTTGTCTGCAAGGCCAGTGAGGAATCTGTTTGACCTTATGCTCTTGGCTGAGTTTGACATCCAACAAATATCCGGGTAATTGAAGTCCCCCATTACTACTATCTCCCTTCCTTTTGCATGCTTGGCCATCTGTTCCAGGAAGGCATCATCTATGTCCTCCGTTTGGCTTGGGGATCTATAGTAAACTCCCACAATGAGATCTCTGTTATTCTTCTCTCCCTTAATTTTGACCCAAATGCTCTCACTTTGGCTTTGAGGTTCTAAATCTTGGATCTCTTCACAGGTATACACATCCCTGACATATAAAGCCACTCCTCCTCCTTTCTTGTCTAGTCTGTTTCTCTGAAATAGTTTGTATCCCCCCATTATTACATTCCAATCGTGGGACTTATCCCACCAGGTTTCAGTGATGCCTATTATGTCATATTTAGTTTGCTGTACCAAGAGCTCAAGCTCATCTTGTTTATTTCCCATGCTTTGTGCATTAGTGTACAGACATTGAAGTCCATTAATCATTCCCCCGTGTCTCTTATTTAAGGATTTTTTTTCTCCCACCACTAGGTCTGCGTGCTGTTTGCTCCATTTGGTCTATGACATTTGGATGATCATCTTCATCAATTGATAGACTCCTACCTTCAGGAGCACTGTCTCCCTCCCCCACATTAGTCAGTTTAAAGCCCTCCTGATGAGGTTTCTGAGATTTTTGGCAAAAACATTTCTCCCAACCGTTGTGAGGTGCAGCCCATCGCTTGCCAGAAGTCCATCTTCAAGAAACTGCAGTCTGTGATCTAAGAATCCAAACCGTTCCTGTTTACACCATTTACGAAGTCAGCTGTTCACTTCCACTATTTTTCCCTCTCTCCCTGGGCCACGTCTTTCAACTGGGAGGAGAGATGAGATGACAATTTGTGCATTTAGTTGCTTCAATTTCCTGCCGAGAGCCTCGTAGTCTCTTTTGATCTTCTGGGGGCTATTGCTTGCAGTGTCATTGGTTCCCACATGAACCAAGAGGAAGGGGTATTTGTCAGTGGGTTTTATGATTCCTTGCAGTCGTTCAGTTACATCTTGGATCTTAGCCCCGGGGAGACAGCACAGTTCCCGTGACATCTTGTCAGGCCCACAGATCACTGCTTCTGTTCCCCTCCGTAGGGAATCCCCTATCACCACTACACGCCTCCTCTTGGGTTTGGTCGGGGTTCTTCCGTGAGCTGTCCGTTCCAAGGTCGCCTGCACATTCCCTGAGGACTGACTTTGCTGCTCGTCTTCATATACCTGATCGACTGTAATGAGGGAGAGATCCTCAAATGGAGTCTGCTCTTCGTCTTCCATGCTAGGGGAGAGGACCTCAAAGCGACTGTGTATTTCTAAACAATCAGAGCGAACCCTGGGCCTCCTACTTCTTTGAGTCACGTTTCTCCATATATCTGGCTCCTGTGTTGGTGAACTAGCCTCCTTCTCAGGGGAGTCCCCTGTCTCCTCCTTGGTGGAGACGGTGTGCTCTGTTGCTTCCAAGAAGAGCTCCAGCTCTCTAATTCTTTGGAGCGTAGCTACACGTTCCCCCAGTTGCTGGACTTTGTCTTTTAAGAGGGCAATCAACATGCAATTGCTGCAGGTAACGCTGCCTGCAACCTTTGGCAAGATGGCAAACATTGTGCAGGAACTGCAGGCGACTGCAGCTGTTCCCTCCCCCTCCATCCTGAGAACGTGTCGTTGGGGGTGGCTACAGCGGTCCTCCATCATAAAAAGCGTGAACACAGGACAAATAACTCCCCCCACAAGAAAAAAACAACCTAGGTCTCCCCCAACAAACGTTTGAGACTAGCTCCCCTAAATCTAAAAGCTAATCAGCCACAAAGAAACACACACACACACACACACACACACACACACAAGAAAACCTTTTTTGCTCCTTCTTCAACTGCTGCCCTGCTAGGTCTGATAAGCTCCTCCCACAGCTAATCCCCTGCCTCAACAGAAACCCTGCCCCCTCTGACCTTTGCACAGGGAGAACAGCTAATCAGCCACAAAGAAACACACACACACACAAGAAAACCTTTTTTGCTCCTTCTTCAACTGCTGCCCTGCTAGGTCTGATAAGCTCCTCCCACAGCTAATCCCCTGCCTCAACAGAAACCCTGCCCCCTCTGACCTTTGCACAGGGAGAACAGCTAATCAGCCACAAAGAAACACACACACACAAGAAAACCCTTTTTGCTCCTTCTTCAACTGCTGAGATTCAGACGGAGCTTCAGTGGTCTAGAGTTTCAGACGTAGAGCTGTGCGCTGCGGTTGTGAAAGCAAAACTGAACTTCAATAAAGACTTTTGTATATAACAACGAACCGGCGTTGGTCCTTTGTGAGCTAGGACCTCGGGCAGCTCTGACACTTACGGTTAGGGTTAGGGTTAGGGTTAGGGTTAGGGTTAGGGCTAGGGCTAGGGCTAGGGCTAGGGTTAAGGTTAAGGTTAAGGTTAAGGTTAAGGTTAAGGTTAAGGTTAAGGTTAAGGTTAAGGTTAAGGTTAGGGTTAGGGTTAGGGTTAGGGTGAATGATCACGAAAGAACAATCCAAGTTTATTCGTCCTCCTTCTATTGACATAGAACCGAAACACTTATGCTTGATTTGGGCTGATAACAAAAATGTCACTCTGCTATTTTTGAGTGAACGTGCTTTCTAATCCCCAAAACACCAATTTGAAATAAAACCAATCAGAGCTTTATCATCTTTTTTTTATGTAGATGGCACCCAAAACACCCTTTGGCTTAGGTCGGTGGTGATTCCGGTGCACACCCAAAAAACACCATGCGAATTGTAATAAGCCCAATCAAAGCTTATTCGTCTTCTTTCAACGCATATGGAAACAAAAAGATGGTTGTCAGAGCTGCCCGAGGTCCCAGCTCACAAAGGACCAACGCCAGTTCGTTGTTATATACAAAAGTCTTTATTGAAGTTCAGTTTCACCTTCACAACCGTAGCGCGCAGCTCTACGTCTGAAACTCTAGACCGTCGAAGCTCCGTCTGAATCTCCTCCCCCCAGACACCAGTTTAAGACTCTAGCCTTGCTCCACCTCGTCCTTTGCTCTTTCCTCCTCTGGCTCCGCCTGTCAGCTGGGGTCTCGCCCTTCCTAGACTCATCTGACGCTGAGTCCCCTGAGTCTTCCCCCTGTCTCCGGCGGGCTTTAGGACCTGCCTCCCAATCCGGGTTTTCTGCTGTCCCCCGCGCCTGTACATTCGAACTTGGCGCTCGCGCCCAGCCGGCAACCTTCCTCCTGACCGTTACACTGCTCCTGTCACTGCTTCCCCCTTCTGGGAGGCTAGCTGGACCTGACCTCCCCTCCGTTCCCCCACTCTCCGATAGAGGCGTGGTCAGCCCTGACTCATCTTCTCTCCCTGCTGGAGGAGACGCTGGTCCGGACACCTGAGACTCTTCCCCCCCACTACGCTCTGGTTGGGAAGCTGGTCCTGATCTCCCGCTGCTGCTTTGGGAGTCCCCACTGGCCCCTTGTTTCTGGTGTGTTCCCCCTGGGACCCCCCTTGCCCTGACCATCGGCGCCTCCTTCTGGGAATCTTCTGATTCGCTGGAGAAGCTCATGAAATCTCTCGGGTCGCTGTCATACTCCCCTACGCTGCCCTCAGATTCTTCCCCTTCGCTCTCCATTTCCTCTCTCCCCTGTACCTCTGTTCCTGAGCCCCTGACAACAGTGTTGTGTTATTTTGGTTTCATTACACACACTTTGCGATTTCTGGGTCAATGTGCATTAACACCAAAGAAAACGATTTGAAATAAGTGAAAACCAAGATTTTTCTTTCTATGTAGCTGTAACACAAAACAACCTGTTTGGCTTTGTTTAGGCTTATTAAACTTTGGTTAGGGTTAGGTTTAGGGTTGGGGTTGGGGTTAGGGTTCGGGTTAGGGTTAGCGTTAGGGTTAGCGTTAGGGTTAGGGTTAGGGTTAGGGTTAGGGTTAGGGTTAGCGTTAGGGTTAGGGTTAGGATCAGGGTGAATGACCACCGAAAGAACAATCCAAGCTTATTTGTCCTCCTTCTATTGAAATGGAAACAAAACACCTATGCTTGATTTGGGCTGATAACAAAAATGTCACTCTGCGATTTTTGAGTGAACGTGCTTTCTAACCCCCAAAACACCAATTTGAAATATGCTTGGCAGGGGGTTGGACTCGATGGACCTTGTGGTCTCTTCCAACTCTATGATTCTATGAAATAAACCCAATCAGAGCTTTATCATCTTTTTTTTATGTAGATGGCACCCAAAACACCCTTTTGCTTAGGTCGGGGGTGATTCCGGTGCACACCCACAAAACACCATGCGAATTGAAATAAGACCAAGCAAAGCTTATTCGTCTTCTTTCTACGCATATGTAAGCGTTATTTTAGTCTCATTACACACTTTGCGATTTCTGGGTCAATGCACATTAACACCGAAGAAAACGACTTGAAATAAGGGAAATCCAAGATTCTTCTTTCTATGTAGCTGTAACACAAAACAACCTGTTTGGCTTTGTTTAGGCTTATTACACTTTGCTTTGCTGTGATTAGGGTTAAGGTTAGGGTTAGGGTGACAGTTAGGGTTAGGGTTGGGGTTATGGTTAGGGTTAGGGTTGGGGTTAGGGTTAGGGTTAGGGTTAGGGTTAGGGTTGGGGTTAGGGTTAGGGTTAGGGTTAGGGTTAGGGTTAGGGTTAGGGTTAGTGTTTGGGTTAGGGTTAGGGTTAGGGTGAATGACCACCGAAAGAACAATCCAAGTTGCTGTGCTTAGGGTTAAGGTTAGGGTTAGGGTGACAGTTAGGGTTAGCGTTGGGGTTAGGGTTAAGGTTAGGGTTGGGGTTGGGGTTAGGATTAGGATTAGGATTAGGATTAGGATTAGGATTAGGATTAGGATTAGGGTTAGGGTTAGGGTTAGGGTTAGGGTAGGTTTAGGGTTAGGGTTAGCGTTTGGGTTAGGGTTAGCGTTAGGTTTTGGGTTCGGGTTCGGGTTCGGGTTCGGCTTAGGGTTAGGGTTAGGGTTTAGGTTAGGATTAGGGTTAGGGTTAGGGTTAGGGTTAGGGTTAGGGTTAGGGTTAGGGTTAGGGTTAGGGTTAGCGTTTGGGTTGGGGTTAGCGTTAGGTTTTGGGTTCGGGTTCGGGTTCGGCTTAGGGTTAGGGTTAGGGTTTAGGTTAGGGTTAGGGTTAGGGTTAGGGTTAGGGTTAGGGTTAGGGTTAGGGTTAGGGTTAGGGTTAGGGTTCTTGTGATTGACCAGTGAAAGAACAATAGAAATTTTTTCAACCTCTATTTATTCAGATAGAACCATATCCTACGCATATGGAAGTGAAAAGACGGTGTTGCGTTATTTTCGTTTCATTACACACATTTTGCAATTTCTGGGTCAAAGTGCATTAACACCAAAGAACAAGACTTGAAATAAGCGAAATCCAAGATTCTTCTTTCTATGTAGCTCGAACACAAAACAACCTGTTTGGCTTTGTTTAGGCTTATTACACTTCGCTTTGCTATGGTTAGGGTTAGGATTAGGATTAGGATTAGGATTAAGATTAGGATTAGGATTAGGATTAGGATTAGGGTTAGGGATAGGGTTAGCGTTAGGGTAGGGTTAGCGTTTGGGTTCGGGTTCGGGTTCGGGTTCGGGTTCGGGTTCGGGTTCGGGTTCGGGTTAGGGTTAGGGTTAGGGTGAATGACAACCAAAAGAACAATCCAAGTTTATTCGTCCTCTTTCTATTGAGATCTAACCAAAACACCTATGCTTGATTTCGGCTGATAATAAACATGTCACTCTGCGATTTCTCAGTGAATGTGCATTCTAACCCCAAAAACACCAATTTGAAATAAGCCCAATCAGAGCTTTATCATCTTCTTTTTATGTAGATGGAACCCAAAAAACCTTTTTGCTTTGGTCGGGGGTGATTCCGGTGCACACCCAAAAAACACCATGCGAATTGAAATAAGCCCAATCAAAGCTTATTCGTCTTCTTTCTACGCATATTGAAGCGAAAAGAGGGTGTTGTGTTATTTTCGTTTCATTACACACATTTTGCAATTTCTGGGTCAATGTGCATTAACACCAAAGAACACGACTTGAAATAAGCGAAAACCAAAATTCTTCTTTCTAAGTAGCTGGAACACAAAACAACCTGTTTGGCTTTATTTAGGCTTATTACACTACGCTTTGCTGGGGTTAAGGTTAGGGTTAGGATAGGGTGAGGGTGAGGGTGAGGGTCAGGGTGAGGGTGAGGGTGAGGGTGAGGGTGAGGGTTAGGGTTAGGGTTAGGGTTAGGGTTAGGGTTAGGGTTAGGGTTAGGGTTAGGGTTAGGGTTGGGTTGAATGACCACCCACAGAACAATCCAAGCTTATTCGTCCTCTTTCTATTCAGATGGAACCAAAACACCTATGCTTGATTTGCGCTGATAAAAAACATGTCACTCTGCGATTTTGGGTGAATGTGCATTCTAACCCCAAAAACATCAATTTGAAATTACCCCAATCAGAGCTTTATCATCTTTTTTTTATGTTGATGGAACCCAAAACACCTTTTTGCTTTGGTTGCGGGTGATTCTGGTGCACACCCAAAAAACACCATGCGAATTGAAATAAGTCCAATCAAAGCTTACTCGTCTTCTTTGTATGCATATGGAAGCGAGAAGACGGTGTTGTGTTATATTGGTCTCATTACACACACTTTGCGATTTCTGGGTCAATGTGCATGAACACCATAGAAGATGACATGAAATAAGCGCAATCCAAGATTCTTCTTTCTATATAGCTGGAACCCAAAACAACCTGTTTGGCTTTGTTTAGGCTTATTACACCGCTTTGCTATTTGTGGGTGAATGAACACCGAAAGAGCAAGCGAAGCTTATTCGTCCTTTTTCTACTGAGAGTGAAGCAAAACACCTATGCTTGATGTGGGCTGGTAACAAACATTTCTGAGATTTTGGGGTGAATGTGCATTCTATCCCCGAAAACACCAATTCGAAATAAGCACAATCAGAGCTTTATCATCTTCTTTTTATGTAGATGGAACCCAAAATACCTTTTTGCTTTGGTTTTTGGTGATTCTGCCGCACACCCAAATAACACCATGTGAATTGAAAAAAACCCAATCAAAGCTTATATGTCTTCTTTCTATGCATATGGAAGCGAAAAGATGGAGAAGAGTGACTAGTGGGGTGCCACAGGGTTCTGTCTTGGGCCCGGTCTTATTCAACATCTTTATCAACGACTTGGATGATGGACTCAAGGGCATCCTGATCAAATTTGCAGATGACACCAAACTGGGAGGGGTGGCTAACACCCCAGAGGACAGGATCACACTTCAAAACGACCTTGACAAATTAGAGAACTGGGCAAAAACAAACAAGATGAATTTTAACAGGGAGAAATGTAAAGTATTGCACTTGGGCAAAAAAAATGAGAGGCACAAATACAAGATGGGGGACACCTGGCTTGAGAGCAGTACATGTGAAAAGGATCTAGGAGTCTTGGTTGACCACAAACTTGACATGAGCCAACAGTGTGACGCGGCAGCTAAAAAAGCCAATGCAATTCTGGGCTGCATCAATAGGAGTATAGCATCTAGATCAAGGGAAGTAATAGTGCCACTGTATTCTGCTCTGGTCAGACCACACCTGGAGTACTGTGTCCAGTTCTGGGCACCACAGTTCAAGAAGGACACTGACAAACTGGAACGTGTTCAGAGGAGGGCAACCAAAATGGTCAAAGGCCTGGAAACGATGCCTTATGAGGAACGGCACCCATCACCGATTGTCTCAGTAGCAAAAGGAAGTTCGTCTGGACAGAAGAGGCACAGCAATCTTTCGAAAAGCTAAAAAAGGCGTTTGCTTCGGAAGAGGACCTATTGCACGTGGATCTGCAGAAGCCAATGAGGTTGGAGACAGACGCGTCAGACAGAGCGGTAGGGGCGGTGCTTCTCCAGCCGGGAGACAAGTCCAGCTGGAGGCCGTGCGCATTCTTCTCGAGGAAGCTGAGCAAGTCTGAGCAAAACTACACAGTGTATGATCAAGAACTGCTGGCTATTTATGAAGCCTTTAGGCGCTGGAGACATTTGTTAATAGGGGCGCAGCACAAGATCCAGGTGTGCACGGACCATAAGAACCTAGAGTACTGGAGGACTGCACGAGTACTCAACCAAGGACAGGTGCGGTGGGCTCAAGAATTCTCCAAGTTTTTCTTTGAGATTCGATACGTGCCGGGAGAGGAAAACGTCAGAGCAGACGCCCTCTCCCGGAAGCCGGAGTATCTGGAAGGAGAAGGACCTCCAGAAGCACGACATGTGATTCCCGAGAACCGATGGGTGTGGGGGGGAGTGTTAGTTGAGACACGAGAACTAGTAGGACTGACGAGGGACGACGAGTTCGCCCAAACGAAAATCCGGGAACTCAGAGGCACGGGGGGAAACCATGGGGGGTTTGAGGAGAAAGATGGGGTACTATATTACAGGGGAGCACTATATGTACCAGGGGATGACTTGAGGAGAAGGGTACTCAAACAACTCCATGATAACCCGACGGCGGGGCATTTCGGTCAACACAAGACCATGTTGCTGGTCACCAGGCAGTTCTGGTGGCCAAGGGTGAGGGAAGATGTACGGGAGTACGTACGAGGGTGTGACTGCTACCAGCGAGCAAAGGGGGAGAGGGGGGCGCCCGCAGGACTACTGGAACCTTGACCCACACCGGGAAAACCATGGGAGGTGGTGTCCATAGATTTTATGACAGATTTGCCCAAATCGAGAAGGAAAACAGCTGTCATGATGGTTGTTGACCTGTTAACAAAAATGTGCCATTTTATCGCTTGCTCGCATGCGGTGACGGCAGAGGAAACTGCCGGGCTGTTTGTGGATCACATCTTCAGACTGCATGGTGCCCCCTTGAGGGTTTTGTCCGACCGAGGGAAGCAATTTACTTCCCAGTTCTGGAGGAAGCTCATGAGCTTGCTGGAAGTCGAGGTGAGCTTCTTGACGGCCAGACACCCAGAGACCAACGGGCAAGCGGAAAGAGCGAACAGTATACTCCAACAATATCTACGCTCCTATGTCAGCGAGAGGCAGAACGACTGGGTGGATAAACTGGGGCTGGCAGAATTTGCGTACAATAACGCGGAACACGTGTCCACGGGGATGAGCCCGTTCATGGCCAATTACGGGTGTCATCCCAGGGCTTTCCCAGGGGGTGGGGAGGAGAGGTGGAGTGTGCCAGCAGCAGAGCAGTTTGTGGAAGAAATGGAAGCCTTACACCAACAACTTAAAATGAACTTGGAAAGGGCCAAGGAAGTGTATAAGAGGCAGGCAGACAAGCACCGCAGGGAAGGAGAAACCAGGTGTGGTTGTCAACCCAGGGGTTACCTTTCAAGGGAGGGTGCAAGAAGGTGCAAGAAGTTGCGGCCCAGGCGGCTGGTACCTTTCGAGGTAACCCAGCAGGTCAATCAAGCTCAAGTTGCCGACCAGTATGAAACTACACCCGGTGTTCCATAGGTCCCTACTCTCTCTGTACAGGGAGGGGCTGGAATTTCCAGGGCAAGAGAGAGAGGTCCCCACTCACCCACGCATAGAGGAGAGGGAACTCAGCAGTCAAGCCACGGAAATACTTGATTCAAGATTGAGAGGAGGGGAAGTGGAGTATTTGGTGGCTTGGGAGGGGGAACCTGAGTCGGAAAACACGTGGGTTCCTGCGGAGACCATCAGGGATGAGGATCTCAGGGGAGAGTTTCACAGCAGGTTCCCAAGGAAGCCCAAACCGGTAGCGAGGTTCTGGGAGGAGCAATTTGGCACTACAGATGAGGAAGAAAAGTTTGTGGGGTTTCCGGCCTCCGACAAGGAGGAAGGAGAGGAATCGGAGGGTGAGGAATCGGACTGGGAGGGTGATCTGGTACGAAGAGATAGCAGCAGGTGGAGAGCTATGTTTGAATCTTCAGAGGATGGGGGTAGCTCCTTCCGGGGATTTCCCACATCGCCGTCAGAGGGAAGGGAGGAACTTAGGCCAAAGGAACGGGACGGAGGTGAGGGGGGTTCTGGGGGGGGAGGTGGATGTCAGGGAACTGCCATCGGACCCTAGAGTGGAGGTAAGGCTCCCCGACCATGCAGGAGAAGGGACCAGCAGAGGGAGAGAGAACACTCCATTTGGGGAAGGTTATCAGCGTGACACTGGGGAGGAAGGGGACCAGGGAAGGACTTCGGAGAGAGGGCTCCAAGACTCTTCCACAGAGACCAGCGGGGAGAGTCCAGTACCTCCGCTGGCTACGCCTACTCTGCGCAGAAATCTTCCGCGCAGGGAGGCTAGGCGGAGACTGGGCGTCAAGGAATTTTTATGTTGGAAGAAATTCAGGAAACGCCCACTGACGGATTCTGCCAGCGACTGACAAAGCCATGGAGGAAGGGCTGTCCAGCCAGGGAAAGGTTTAGCCAGGCAACGTTGCCTAGAACTTCAACATCCTTTACGCACGAGCAACCCCAATTCCCATTACACACACACTTTGCGATTTCTGTGTCAATGTGCATTAACAGCAAAGAACACGACATGAAGTAAGCGCAATCCAAGATTCTTCTTTCTATGTAGTTGGAAACCAAAACAACCTGTTCAGCTTTCTTTAGGCTTATTACACTTCGCTTTGCTATTTGTGAAGAGAATCAGAACTTACAGGGTTAAACAGTTCTGAGTGACGTCTCACATTCTGAGGCGTGGTTATGTTCACATACGGGAGTGGTTTCTCTGTGTGTGATTCTTGTTTCGGTTTGACCGAGAGGCGAAAGATATGCCCTCTTTCGCCTGGCTGATTTATGATGTTTTTGCTACACGATTAAAGACTGTTGGAGATAAGCAACAAGGCTGCGTACAGTCTGATTTATTACACACACATTGCAACAGTTTTCTACCACTGCGGAGACTCTGCTGAAGGAAGCTGACAGTGAGCTACCCACGGGAGTCCAGTGTGGCGCAGGGAAACGTGCCGGACTCCATCATCAAGCCACAGGTTATGGAAGTCAGCCAAGCTTTTGAAGCTGTTGCCAGGTCGTGCTGGTGTGTGTGAAAGCCAGCTAGAGTCCTGCCTAACGTTTGAGGCAGATCGGAGGAGGCTGATGGAGTGGGAGCTGAGGAGCCACGTCGTCCGGAGTGCCCAGTTTGGCTGCTGAGTGAGTACCTTTGGAAAAGCCAACAGAAGGGAGGCAATGTCTCAGTTCCAGGAACATGGCTTTGAGCTTAAGCTGCCATGTCAGAAACTGACTAGCCAAACTTGGTTGGAGTGGAGCTTTCAAGCAGAGCTGCTGTTAGTTGGGGAGCGGCTGTGGGATGTTGTCCAGCCGATACCGAAGGCAGCTGGGAAAGCAGAGGCTAAGAGAGCTGCAAAGCAAAGTGAAGTTGAGAAGAGTGTGCTTGCTTTTTTGGCAGAAAATGTGGATGCTCATCTGGTGCCTGTTGTCCTGGGTGCAAGAAGGCCAGAGGCCGCTTGGCTAGCACTCCAAGAAGCTTGTGGAGCTGGAGTGGGAAGCAAGGGCCGAGAAGTGGCTGCATCCGGAGGGGAGAGGCAAGATGGCGCCGGCCATTTTCTTGAGAGCCGATACACAGCTGGGAGGAGCTGGGAGGCCCCACAGGGGGGCGAAGGGACTGTTACTGTTACTGTTGCTGCTGTTGCTGCTGCTGCTACTGTTGCTTTTGCAGAGTCTGGGGGCTGTGTGGATGCTGCAACGTGTCTGTGTGAGGAGCCTGGAAAGAGGCCAAGTGCTGGGAGCCCTTTACCCACCAGAGGGGGTGCAGGAAAGCGTCCTGGGAGTCCCGTGAGAAGAGAGGGCCAAACTGGCACAGAGAGCCCTGCAAGTTGTAAGAGAAGGGGGGCCAAGCCAGCAGAAGACATGGTTCAGGCTTTTCCCATTCGTCGATGTTTTGTCTGTGAGTCTGTTGACCATCTGCGTCGTTCCTGTCCGCAGAGAGCCAGAGAGGCCGGGCAGGATGTCTCCAAGGTCGTTTCCCATGGCAGTCAGCCAGGTTTCCATGGCAGCCAGTCCAGGAGAGGAGGCCAGCGTGGGAAAGCGAAGGGAGGACGTGACTCAGGGAGTGAAGACGGTTCTTATCACCTAACTGCCTCCATGGCAACGCTATGGAACAACTCCAGTGAGGACAAAGTGATGCGCTGGGTCATCGACTCAGGAGCCAGCCATCACCTGAAGCCACCACCTAGTGGCGGAATGCGGAACTGCAGAGCTGTTTCAGCTGGGAAAACTGTTATTTTTGCTGATGGGTCACAGAGGCCTTTGTCTAACGTGGGAAATGTTTTTGTTTCTTTTTTACAGGCGGAGCTGGAAGTCTACGTTGTGCCAGAGATGCATTGTTGTCTTTTATCTGTACCTGCTCTTGTAAAGGAGGGTTATAAGGTTTGCTTTGAAAATGATGTCTGTTCCATTTCCAGGGGTGGGAGACAACTGGTCAGTGTTGCATGTCAGAACAACCTATTTGTTCTGGAGACACCTCTGGAGGGTAAGGGAGACGCCGAGACAGCACAGGCGAAGTGTGCTAGTGTTCCCATTCATGATTCTTGTGTTCACTTGTGGCACAGGAGAATGTCGCACAGCAGTTTGGAAGATGTCCAGAAGTTGCTCAGATGCACGAAAGGTTGCAAACTGAAAGCATGTGGTAAATCCCTAGATTGTAGGGCATGCAGAAGGGCAAAGGTACAAAGGTGCAGTTATCTCAGAAGTAAGAGGGTAACCACAAAACCTTTTGAGCTTGTGCACATAGACCTTTGTGGTCCCATGCAAAGTCTGAGTCTGGGCGGGGCCAGGTTTGTGCTGACGCTGACAGATGATTTTAGCCAAAATGGCTGGTCTTTCTCGTTGAAGCGGCATGGCGAGGCAGCACAACTGATTAAAGACTGGGTTGCGGAAGTGGAACTACGGTTCTCCAACAAGGTTCAGGGGTTCAAGAGCGACCGAGGGGCAGAGTTTACTGGGTCTGCTCTGCAGAGGTTTTTCAGCCAGAAGGGAATACGTCACAGGGTGACGGGTGCTACTTCTCCCAAGGAGAGGGGCGTGGCAGTGCACAAGAGTAGAGCTCTCGCTCAAGCTGCTGAGGTTCTACTGTGTGACTCCGGTTTGCCTCAGAGCTTTTGGAGCGAGGCTTGGAGGGCTGCCAACTTTACGATGAATAGGTCCTATAACTCGGTTATAGGTGACACACCGTTTTTCTTGTTGCACCGGAAAAAACCGCAGGTGCATTTCTTCCGTGTGTTTGGTTGCGAAGCCTGGGTGCTTGTGCCAAAGGCCCAACAGAAGGAAGGTGATCCGAGGTTCCAGAAAATGATCTTCTGTGGATATGAGCCTGCGACAAAGGGGTGGAGGTTTGCATATCAAGAAGGTGATCAGACCAAGCTTCTGATCAGCAAACATGCTGAGTTCTGTGAGCAGAATGGTTGGTCAAGACTCAATGAGGGTCCTGATGTTCTCTCAGAATGTCTGTCTGATTCTGAGGAGGAGGGAGAGCCAGAGGCTGAACCTGTTGCTGAGGACCAGGTCTCTGAACAGGGTCAAGAACAGGGTTGGGTTTCTCCACAGGTTGTTAAAAGAGAGCCCAAGAGTGAGCCTTCATCTCCTGTTAGCAAAGTGCAGAAGGCCCGAAGACGCAGTAAGTCAGAGGGGGAGTCTTCAGATGTAGAAGACACACTTGCTGGTCCCAGTGGGTCAGGAGGAGCACCTGAGACTGTGCTCAGACGATCCGCACGCACAACAAAGGGGGTGCCACCTGAGAGGTTTCAGGTCACCAGGGCATGGGTTGGTTTCGCGCAGTGCGAACCTGGGAGTTTTGAGGAGGTTCAACAGTTGCCTGAGACAGATGCCAGAAGGGGGCAAGAGGCAATGGGAAGGGAGTTGAACTCAAAGAGGTCTGTAGATGTGTGTTCACAGTTTCCCTCAGGATGCAAGACGAGAGGGGGTGTGAAGAGAATCAGAACTTACAGGGTTAAACAGTTCTGAGTGACGTCTCACATTCTGATGCGTGGTTATGTTCACATACGGGAGTGGTTTCTCTGTGTGTGATTCTTGTTTCGGGAGTCCAGTGTGGCGCAGGGAAACGTGCCGGACTGCATCATCAAGCCACACTATTTGTGGGTGAATGAACACCGAAAGAGCAATCGAAGCTTATTCATCCTTTTTCTATTGAGATGTTACCATATGTTTACCTATGCTTGATTTGGGCTGGTAACAAACATTTCTGCGATTTTTGGTTGAATGTGCATTCTAACCCCCAAAACACCAATTTGAAATAGGGACAACCAGAGCTTTATCATCTTCTTTTTATGTAGATGGAACCCAAAACACCTATTTGCTTTCGTTTGGGGTGATTCTGGCGCACACCCAAATAATACCATGCGTATTGAAAAAAGCCCAGTCAAACCTTATTCGCCGTCTTCCTACGCATATGGAAGCGAAAAGATGGTGTTGTGTTATTTTGGTCTCATTGCACACACTTTGCGATTTCTGTGTCAATGTGCATTAACAGCAAAGAACACAACATGAAGTAAGCGCAATCCAAGATTCTTCTTTCTATGTAGTTGGAAACCAAAATAACCTGTTTGGCTTTCTTTAGGCTTATTACACTTCGCTTTGCTATTTGTGGGTGAATGAACACCGAAAGAGCAATCGAAGCTTATTCGTCCTTTTTCTATTGAGATGGAACCAAAACACCTATGCTTGATTTGGGCTGATAATAAACATGTCACTCTGCGATTTTTGGGTGAATGTGCATTCTAACTCCCAAAACACCAATTTGAAATAAGCCCAATCAGAGCTTTATCATCTTCTTTTTATGTAGATGGAAACAAAAGGCATTTTTGCTTTGGTTGGGGGTGATTCTGGTGCACACCGAAACAACACCATGCGAATTGAAAAAAGCCCAATCTTTTTTTTTCTTTTTTTTTTAATTTTAAAACCTTTATTTTTATTCCAACAACTTAAAAACACATATACATCGTTCACTAAAACAACATCATCAAGAAGGTAAAAAAAAAGAAAAAGAAAATTAAATAGATCCAAAATCAAATTCCATATTGTTCAGGTACTAAATCCTTATACACATCTGTTACATTGTTAGACTTCCCACCACCACAACATGAGCTGTAATTCAATAATATATTCGGCAGTGTCTTTTGTTAACCAATATTACTACCTCGCAGTTTTTATATTATACCTACTGTGATTTTGATATTTCCTAAAATCATCTCCATGTATGAGAGGAATTTGTTCCAATCGTTAATAAATTTGGTGTTTTTCTGTTGCCTGATTTTCAATGTCATTATTGCTAAATCAATATACTCAATTAGTTTGGTTTGCCATTCTCTGATTGTTGGGACGTTGGGTGTTTTCCAATTTTGTGCCAACAGTATCCTAGCGGATACTGTTGCGTACTGGAATAGGGTTTGGTCGTCTTTCTTGATTTCATCCCCGACCATTCCTAAAAGGAATGCCTCGGGCTTTTTAGGGAAGGTATACTTTAGGATCTTTTTTAATTCCTCATAAACTGAGGTCCAGAATTTCTTTACCACCTCACAGGTCCACCACATGTGATGGAAGTCTCCCTCCTTCTTCTTACATTTCCAACAGGTCTTGTCTCCGGTTTTATACATTTTAGCTAATTTTGTTGGTGTGATGTACCAACGGTACATCATCTTTTCCATATTTTCTCGGAGACCGACACAGGCTGAAAATTTCATATCCTTATTCCATAGTTTTGTCCATCTTTCGTATTCTAGGGGGTATCCTAAGTCTATGGCCCATTTAATCATAACCTCTTTGACCTCCTCATCCATGGTGTCCCAGTCTAGTAGTTGGTTGTACATTTTGGTTAAGAGTTTTGACTTCCCTTCTATTATTTCTAGTTGGAACTTAGATTTATTCTTGCTCATTCCGACTTTTTTGTGCTCATTCCATAGGGCATTGATTTGATTTGGTGGAAAAAAGCCCAATCAAAGCTTATTCGTTGTCACGGGATTTGGGGTTGCTTTTGTGTAAACCTCTAGCTGTTCCAAACTGCTTAGGGTCGGTTGTGTCTTTCCCTGACTGAGCAGCCTTGGCGCTGCTGCTCAGTCGCTAGCAGAATCCGTGAATGGGTGTCTCCTAAATTTCCTCCAGCATAAGAATTCCTTAACGGACAACCTCCGCCTCACCTCCTCCACCCTCCTCACTGACTTCACTGGAAGAGTCTCGGAGCCTCACCTCCGAGCTGCTCTCCGCCTCTCCCTTCTTCCTGGTGTCCCCTGGACTTCCTTCCCCAGATGACGTTCTCTCTCTTCCCTTACTCGTCCCCTCTCCTGCAGAGTCCCGGAGCCTCGCTTCTCCCCTCTGCTCCGATGTCAGTTCCCTGACATCCACCTCCCTCCCAGGGCCCTCCCACCCCCCCCGTCCTTTCCTCGGACGGTGATGCAGGAAACCCCCGGAAGGAACTCTCCCCTCCATCTGATGATTCAAACACCCCTCTCCATTTGCTGCTGTCTCTTCTCTCTCCCCAATCTCCCCAGTCGGATTCTTCTTCTGACACTTCCCCTTCCTCCTCTTCGGAGGCGGGAAAACCCTCAAAATCTTCCTCTTCATCGGTGGTGCCCAATTGCTCCCCCCAGAACCTCTCGGAAACCTTTCTCGGAAACCTGCTATGAAACTCCTCCTGCAGATACTCATTCCTAATCTCTTCTGCTGGGACCCATGCATTTTCCTCTGCTGGCTCCCCCTCCCACGCCACCAAATACTCCACTCGCCCCCCTTTCCACCTGGAATCGAGAATTTCAGCTGCATGGTCACTGAGTTCCCTTTCCTCCATCTGTGGATGCAAGGGTGTTTCACTTTGCTGACCCAGAAATTCCCTCCCTTCCCTGAACGGTGAGAGTAAGGACCTGTGGAACACGGGGTGCAGTTTCATGTGAGATGGCAATTTGAGTCTAAAGGCCACCGGGTTAACTTGCTGGGATACTTCGAACGGTCCCAGTCTCTTTGGCCGTAGCTTCTTGCACCCTCCTTTGAACGGTAACCCTTTGGTAGACAACCACACCTGGTCTCCCACTCTTATGGTTTCTCCCTCCCTGCGGTGCTTGTCAGCCTGCCTCTTGTACTCTTCCTTGGCCCTTTCCAGGTTTAACTTAAGCTGTTGGTGTAAAGCCTCCATCTCTTCCACAAATTTTTCAGCTGCGGGAACACTCCAACTTCCCTCCCCTTCCCCTGGGAAAGCCCTGGGGTGACACCCATAATTCGCCATAAACGGACTCATCCCTGTAGACACATGTTCTGCGTTATTGTATGCAAACTCAGCCAGCGCTAAGTTGTCCACCCAATCCTTCTCCCTCTCGCTGTCGTAGCAGCGTAGATATTGTTGAAGTACGCTGTTCGCTCTCTCTGCTTGTCCGTTGGTTTCGGGATGTCTGGCCGTTGAGAACCCAACCTCGACGTCCAGCAGACTCATAAGCTTCCTCCAGAATCTGGTCGTGAATTGCCGTCCTCTGTCGGATAAAATCCTCAAGGGGGCGCCATGCAACCTGAAAACATGCTCTACAAACAGCTTTGCTGTTTCTTCTGCAGTCACCGCATGCGAGCACGCAATAAAATGGCACATTTTGGTCATCAAGTCAACTACCACCATTACTGCCGTTCTCCCCCTAGCTTTGGGTAAATCCGTCATAAAATCAATTGCTACCACCTCCCGTGGTCTCTCTGGTGTGGGTAAGGGCTCCAGTAACCCTGCAGGTGCTGTCCTCTCCCCCTTCACTCTCTGGCAGCACTGGCACCCGCGTACATATTCCTTCACATCTTCCCTCACCCGTGGCCACCAAAACTGCCTGGTGACCAGTAGCATTGTCTTATGTTGGCCAAAATGTCCTGCCGTGGGGTTGTCATGCAGTTGTTTGAGTATTCTGCTCCTCAAATCCCCCTCAGGTATGTACAATGGACCCTTATAGTACAGTGCCCCGTCCTTTACTTCGAAACCCCCCCCCTGAGTTTCCCCAGTGATACCAATTTCCCGGATCTTGGTTTGTGCATCCTGATCATCCCTCGTCAGACCGGCCAGCTCTTGCCTCCCGACGAACACTCCCCCACACACCCATCTGTCCTCGGGAATGACATGTCGTGCTTCTGGTCCTCCCTCCCCTTCCTCGTATTCAGGCTTGCGAGAGAGGGCGTCTGCTCTGACATTTTCCTTCCCAGGCACGTACCTAATCTCAAAATTAAACTTGGAAATCTCTTGAGCCCACCGCACTTGTCGTTGGTTGATCACTCTTGCCGTTCTCCAATATTCCAGGTTCTTGTGGTCAGTACACACCTTGACTATGTGCTGTGCACCTATGAGAAAATGTCTCCATCGTCGAAAGGCCTCGTGAATTGCCAGTAGTTCCCGATCGTACACTGTATAGTTTTGCTCTGACTTGTTCAGCTTCCTGGAAAAGAAGGCACACGGCTTCCACTGTTCCCCATTTTCCTGCTGGAGCAATATGCCCCCCACAGCTCTGTCTGGCGCGTCCGTCTCTAGCCTCATCGGCTTCTGCAGATCCACATGTAGGAGCTGCTCTTCCGACGCGAAAGCCCTCTTAAGCTTTTCAAAGGAACGCTGTGCCTCTTCTGTCCATTCGAACTTCTTCTTACTGCTGAGACAATCCGTTATGGGTGCCGTTAGATGGGCGAAGTTCTTGATGAACTTCCTGTAGAAATTTGCAAACCCCAAGAACCTCTGCACGTCCTTCCTGTTCTTGGGGGGCTTCCATTCTAGCACGGCCTGCACCTTGCCTGGGTCCATGGCCAAGCCCTTGTCTGACAACCTGTAGCCCAGGAACTCCACCTCTCGTGCATGGAATTGGCATTTCTCCAGTTTGACCCACAGCTGATGCTCCTGCAGCCTTTTCAGCACTTCCCTGACATCTTTCACATGCTGCTCCTCGTTCTCTGAGTAGATAAGTACGTCGTCCAGGAAGGCCACACAATTCACAATTGGAGTCCGAAGGGCATAAGTAAGTACTCAAAGGCTCCCAGAGGGGTGAACATGGTGGTTTTCCTTTCATCCCCCTCCCTCATCCTTATCAAGTTGTACGCCCCCCGAAGGTCCAGCTTGGTAAAAATCTTCCCCTTCCTTACCCTGGCCAAGATTTCATCAGTTCTGGGCACTGGGAAGGTCACTGCTTCCGACACCCTGTTCAACCCACGGTAGTCCACTACGAACCTGGGCTCATGGGAGTCTCGCTTGTCCACAAAGAACACTGGACTACCCCCCACCGCCCTCGATTCCCTTATGAACCCTCGCTTCAGGTTCTTGTCAATAAACTTCCGCAATTCCTGCATCTCCCTATCTGACATGGCGTACATGCCCATGACATGCCCACTGGCAGCTGAGCGTCTGGGAGCAAGTTGATCTGGCAGTCAAAGGGCTTGTGGGGGGGTAGCCGATCCGCCTCCTTCTCGCTGAAGACTTCTTCCAAGTCCGCATACTGAGGTGGTATCTTCCCTTTTTCCCCTACTGCCATCCCTGCCACCCTGGCTACTGCCATCCTCGAGGTTTCCCCTCCGTGGCAATGCTCTACGCAGTGGGCCGACCCAAAGGTGACTGTCCGCTGATGCCACCCTACTACTGGGTCGTGCAGTGCCAGCCAACTCATTCCCAGTATGATAGGTGGTCCTGCTAAGGTGGCTACGTGAAAGGCAATGGTCTCAGTGTGTCTGGAAACTGTCATTTTCATGGGCGGGGTCTGGTGGGTCACTTCCCCTCCCAAAAGTTCTCTCCCATCAATCGTGGTTACTTGCAGGGGATGTTCTAGAGGCACCACCTGTAGCTGGTGTTCTAGCGCAAAATCCTTGCTAAAGAAGTTGCAAGAGCTGCCTGAATCCAGCAGCGCCTTCACTTTGATGGGGTGTCCGTTTGGGAGTTCTAGCACCACCTCTATGACGATGGCTGCTCGGGGAGGGTCTGGTTTGGGCACTTCTACTGGTTGCTCGCCTGGCTGCTGTGCCCTCCTTCCTGCAGCCAAGCACGGCCGTTTCCCGGAGCCTCTTTTTTTTCCTCCTCACTCCCCACTGCCCCCACCATTCCTTGCCACGCCTTCTTCTGAGGGCATACTCTGGTAAAATGTCCCGGCTGCTGGCATAGGAAACACCTCTTACTGGTTTTCCCCTCCTTCTTACGCACCTCGCTGGAGTTTGAAAACCCGCACACGCGCGCTCCTCCAATCTCCATTGGCTCCTCGGGTGGCACAGTAGACACTGGTATGTCTGGAATGCGGTTGTCATGCCAACGCTCTGCTCTCCCTTCCCGCCTTTCCAGCGTGCGCGTCTGTCAGGGGCTCAGGGACAGAGGCACAGGGGAGAGAGGAGATGGAGAGCGAAGGGGAAGAATCTGAGGGCAGCATAGGGGAGTATGACAGTGACCCGAGAGATTCCATGAGCTTCTCCAGTGAATCAGAAGATGCCCAGAAGGAGGCGCCGATGGTCAGGGCGAGGGAGGTCCCAGGGGGGACACACCAGAGACAGGGGGCCAGCGGGGACTCCCAAAGCAGCAGCTGGAGATCAGGACCAGCTTCCCCACCAGAGCAGAGTGGGGGGGGAAGAGTCACAGGTGTCAGGTCCAGCTAGCCCCCCCCCGAAGGGGGAAGCAGTGACAGGAGCAGTGAAACGGTCAGGAGGAAGGTTGCCGGCTGGGCGCGCGCGCCAAGTTCAAATGTACAGGCGCGCGGGACAGCAGAAAGCCCAGATCGGGAACCAGGTCCTAAAGCCCGCCGGAGGCAGGGGGAAGACTCAGGGGATTCAGCGTCAGAAGAGTCTAGGAAGGGAGAAAACCCAGCTGACAGGCGGAGCCAGCGGAGGAAAGAGCAAAGGAAGAGGTGGAGCAAGGCTAGGGTCTTATACTGGTGTATGGGGGGAGGAGACTCAGATGGAGCTTCAGCGGTCTAGAGTCTCAGACGTAGAGCTGCACGCTGCTGATGTGAAAGGGAAACTGAACTTCAATAAAGACTTTTGTATATAACAATGGACTGGCGTTGGTCCTTTGTGAGCTGGGACCTCGGGCAGCTCTGACAGCGTCTCTTGTCGGACTCCTACAGCGAGTGCCAACTTGGTCAGCTGGTCCATCGATTCCGGGTGGGGTGAGCGGGAAAGTTCGTCTCTCACCCAAGGGGATAAGCCCTCCTCAAATAACATTTGTACTGGTTCCGAACTCAGGTCCCACCCAAGTTTATGGATCAGCATAGCAAATCTCAACCAGTACTCTCTCACTGACTGGTTTCCTTGTTTGCACCCCATCAGTTCTTTGCACGTCACGCTCAGTTCAACATCGCTCGAGAACATGTGATCCATCGCGCTAAAAAACTTTCTCAGGTCCTTCAAGGCCGCGTTCTCCGCTGCCATTAAGGGTCGAACCCAATCTCTGGCCCGCCCCTCCAGGTGCCCCACCACGAAAGCGACTCTTCCCCCATCGTGGGCAAAGTCATCGTACTACAGCTCCAGCGCATACTGCACTTCTGTCTTAAAAACGTTATAATCTCTGGGGTTGCCCCCAAACTTCTGCACAAGTCCCGGTACCTTTCTTGCGATGGGGGTAATCTTCCCCTGGGCATCATGTGTCCTCCTTTCATCCAGCCGCGCCGCTAGTAGAGCCAGTTACTGCTCCAAGTCTCGGTTTCTCTCCTCCAGACTCTGTCCGCCTTTGGCCCCCTCTCCTGCGCCGGCTCCTCCGGTTTGACTCATGATTGTATCCCGGTCCTCTTGCACACAAGCAACGTAAGGGACTCACGGATTGCTGTCACGGGAATTGGGGTTGCTTGTGTGTAAACCTCTAGCTGTTCCAAACTGCTTAGTGTCGGTTGTGTCTTTCCCTTACTGAGCAGCCTTGGCGCTGCTGCTCAGTTGCTAGCAGAATCCGTGAGTGGGCGTCTCCTAAATTTCCTCCAGCATAAGAATTCCTTAACGGACAACATTCGCCTCGCCTCTCTGCGCGGAAGCCTTCTGCGCAGAGTGGGCGTGCCGAGTGGTGGTCCTCCACCCTCCCCACTGACTTCACTGGAAGAGTCTCGGAGCCTCGCCTCCGAGCTGCTCTCCGCCTCTCCCTTCTTCCTGGTGTCCCCTGGACTTCCTTCCCCAAATGACGTTCTCTCTCTTCCCTTACTAGTCCCCTCTCCTGCAGAATCTGGGAGCCTCGCCTCTCCACTATGCTCTGATGTCAGTTCCCTGACACACACACTTTGCGATTTCTGTGTCAATGTGCATTAACAGCAAAGAACACGACTTGAAGTAAGCGAAATCCAAGATTCTTCTCTCTATGTAGCTGGAACCCAAAACAACCTGTTTGGCTTTGTTTGGGGTTATTACACTTCGCTTTGCTATTTGTGGGTGAATGCACACCGAAAGGGCAATCGAAGCTTATTCGACCTTTTTCTATTGAGATGGAACCAAAACACCTATGCTTGATTTGGGCTGATAACAAATATGTCATCTGCGATTTTTGGTTGAATGTGCATTCTAACCCCCAAAACACCAATTTGAAATAAGCCCAATCAGAGCTTTATCATCTTCTTTTTATGTAGATGGAACCCAAAACACCTTTTTGCTTTCGTTTGGGGTGACTCTAGCGCACACCCAAATAACACCATGCGAATTGAAAAAAGCCCAATCAAAGCTTATTCGTCTTCTTACTATGCATATGGAAGCGAAAAGATGGTGTTGTGTTCTTTTGGTCTCATTGCACACTGTCAGTGGCTCAGGAACAGAGGTGCAGGGGAGAGAGGAAATGGAGAGCGAAGGGGAAGAATCTGAGGGCAGCGTAGGGGAGTATGACAGCGACCCGAGAGATTCATAGAATCATAGAATCATAGAATAATAGAGTTGGAAGAGACCACAAGGGCCATCGAGTCCAACCCCCTGCCAAGCAGGAAACACCATCAGAGCACTCCTGACATATGGTTGTCAAGCCTCTGCTTAAAGACCTCCAAAGAAGGAGACTCCACCACACTCCTTGGCAGCAAATTCCACTGTCGAACAGCTCTTACTGTCAGGAAGTTCTTCCGAATGTTTAGGTGGAATCTTCTTTCTTGTAGTTTGGATCCATCGTAGTTTGGCTCCGTGTCTGCTTCTCTGGAGCAGCAGAAAACAACCTTTCTCCCTCCTCTATGTGACATCCTTTTATATATTTTAACATGGCTATCATATCACCCCTTAACCTCCTCTTCTCCAGGCTAAACATGCCCAACTCCCTTAGCCGTTCCTCATAAGGCATCGTTTCCAGACCTTAGACCATTTTGGTTGCCCTCCTCTGGACACGTTCCAGTTTGTCAGTGTCCTTCTTGAATTGTGGTGCCTAGAACTGGACACAGTACTCCAGGTGAGGTCTGACTAGAGCAGAATACAGTGGCACTATTACTTCCCTTGATCTAGATGCTATACTCCTATTGATGCAGCCCAGAATTGCATTGGCTTTTTTAGCTGCCGCGTCACACTGTTGGCTCATGTCAAGTTTGTGGTCAACCAAGACTCCTAGATCCTTTTCACATGTACTGCTCTCAAGCCAGGTGTCACCCATCTTGTATTTGTGCCTCTCATTTTTTTTGCCCAAGTGCAATACTTTACATTTCTCCCTGTTAAAATTCATCTTGTTTGTTTTGGCCCAGTTCTCTAATCTGTCAAGGTCATTTTGAAGTGTGATCCTGTCCTCTGGGGTGTTAGCCACCCCTCCCAGTTTGGTGTCATCTGCAAATTTGATCAGGATGCCCTTGAGTCCATCCAAGTCGTTGATAAAAATGTTGAATAAGACCGGGCCCAAGACAGAACCCTGTGGTACCCCACTAGTCACTCTTCTCCAGGATGAAGAGGAACCATTGATGAGCACTCTTTGGGTTCGGTCAGTCAGATTCCATGAGCTTCTCCAGCGAATCAGAAGATTCCCAGAAGGAGGCGCCGATGGTCAGGGCAAGGGGGGTCCCAGGGGGAACACACCATAAACAAGGGGCCAGCGGGGACTCCCAAAGCAGCAGCGGGAGATCAGGACCAGCTTCCCCACCAGAGCGTAGTGGGGGGAAGAGTCCCAGGTGTCAGGACCAGCGTCTCCCCCAGCAGGGAGAGAAGATGAGTCAGGGCTGACCATGCCTCTATCGGAGAGTGGGGGAACGGAGGGGAGGTCAGGTCCAGCTAGCCTCCCAGAAGGGGGAAGCAGTGACAGGTGGGAACGTTTGGGCAAAGAGGGGCTGCCAGGACCCAAGCTGGAGGGAGTTGGCCTCGGGAAGAGGGGGGGCAGCATCGTAGCCCACTTCGACGGGGACCTGCAGCAGTATCCTAACTTCAGGGCAGACATAGCTTTCACGCTCAATTTGCTTCGGAAAGACTTTAGAGATGAGGAGGAAAAAGTAGGGTTCATAATCACTCATCTGCATGGGGAAGCTAAATCGTGGCTGCGCAATTTATGGCGTGAAAATGATCCCGCCCTCCAGGATTCAAACGCATTTATCCAAGCTATGGACGCTTGTCTTAAATCAACGGTAGATGTGGATGTGGCCAGGAGGGAAATGCACGGGCTGACGCAGGGCAAAGCCACGGTTAGACAATATCACTCCCGCTTTTTTGCGTTAGTAAATGTGCTGGGCTGGGAGAAGGACTCAGCTGACGTGAGGGATCTGTTCTGGGAGGAGCTAAATGGAGCCGTGAAAGATGAGCTGGCGAGGGGAGAGAGACCTACCAATACCACAGAAGTCGTCCAGAGGGCGCTGGCGATAGGGGTGCGCCTGGAAGAACGCCCTTGGAGCAGGGATGACGGACGGATGGCACGCACGCCAGCCAAACAACTCCCTTCCTTCCCAGAGAGCCAGGGCGCGCACAATCCACGCCACCACTGGGGGGGGAGAAGAGCCGATGGAGATAGGTGATGCCAGGGCTCAGACAGCGACCAGAGCCCAAACACCGGGAGCAGTCAAGACGAAGGCTCCTAGAGGGAGCAGGAAGTGTTATATCTGCAACAGTGCACTGCACATGACCAAAGAGTGTCCCCAGAGGATCCAGAAGCACACTGCAGCCTTAGCAACAGTACGGGGAGCAGTTCAGCAGGGGGAACAGCTGCAGGGAAACGACGAAGCCTGGCTGGAGGCAGAGGCACTGGGACCCAGCCAGGCGAGTCAGTGAAGCAGTCCCCAGAGATTTTGCAGCCCACAGACCCCCTCCCACCCAAACCAGTGGTGCAACTCACCGCATCACTCCAGCTGCCAAATGGAATCACCCTGGAAGTCCCTATTACCATTGACTCTGGTAGTAATGCAGACTTTATAGGAGTGGACTTCATCAGGCTACATTGCATAGCGCTCCTACCAGCCACGATGCCCCTAAACGTCGTCACGGTCGATGGCAGGAAGCTGCTGGGTGGACAGGTGGTGCAGCAAACACCGCCTCTGGTAATGCAAATTGGAAATCACCGGGAAGTCATCAGCTTCAATGTCACCCACCTGTCGGACACGCCCATAGTGTTGGGCATGAGTTGGCTGGATAGACACAGCCCGGCATTAGCATGGTACCAGCGAAAATTAACCTTCTGCTCCTCCTACTGCGCAGAACACTGCATCCGAACCAGCCAGGAAGAGGAGGGACAAGGGGATGAACCACAGCTACACCTAGGCATGGTGCAGGCGGTACCCAACAAGTACAAGGCGTTTTTGGAGGTCTTCTGCGAGAAGGAAGCGGACAAGCTGCCTCCCCACCGGCCCTACGACTGCGCGATTGACCTCCTACCGGGGGCGACGCTGCCGACTGGAAAACTGTATTCCATGTCTGAAGACGTACTGCCGGTCACCAAGATGGCGCACTTCATTCCTTGCGCGAAGGTGGCCACAGCGAAACAGACTGCCAAACTGTTCATAGACCACGAGTTCAAAGTTCACGGCTTACCACGGTCCATCCTGTCCGACCGGGGTCGCCAATTCGTCTCGAGCTTCTGGCAGAAGCTGCTGGGCATCCTGAACGTCAAGATCAACTTAGCGTCGGCACGACACCCGCAGACCAACGGGCAGGCGGAGAGGGTCAACGCCATCATGCAGCAGTACCTGCGATGCTACGCGAATCAACAGCCCTTGACCTGGGTGGACTACCTACCGCTGGCCGAGTTTGCCTACAACAACACGAAGCACGGGTCTACAGGGGTGACACCGTTCTTCGCCAACAATGGGCGGCATCCCAGAACCTTCCCGGGGTTAGAGACGAAGGGGGAGGGGGAGCCACGGGGTGCAGAGCACTTGGCAGCAGAGTTGCAGGAGGTCCACGACCAACTCCGAAGGCACTTGGAACTAGCAAAACACGCCTACAAAATGCAGGCAGACAGGCACAGGAGAGTTGGGGAAGACATCCAGGTGGGGGACTGGGTCTGGTTAGCGGCCCAGGCAGTGCCGGCCAGAACGTTAGCTAAGAAGAAGCTCAGACACAAGCAGCTAGGGCCTTACCAAGTCGAGGCACAAATCAACCCAGTGGCCTTCCGGTTAACACTCCCGGAGGGCTCCAGAATGCACCCGGTATTTCATAGGTCAGTGCTCACACCCTACAAAGAACCCCACAGGTTTCAGGCGCCAGGGACCGCACCACATCCACTCAGAAAATCACCAACGGGGGAGGAGTCCACGAGGGCGGCGCCACTCAACGAGGTCACGGAGATTTTAGACTCGAGATGGGGGGAAGAGGGAGTTGAATATCTCCTCGCCAGGGAAGGTACCCCGGCCAGCGCCAACAGGTGGGTACCGGACTATGCCTTGGAGGAGCACTACCTCAAAGACGACTTCCATGCACTCTTCCCACACAGACCTATGCCGGCAGATTATTTCGACGACTGGCTTTTCACACCCACACTTTCAGCCAGCACGTTCCAGGGGTTCTCATCAGCTGAGGAAACGGCGCCAGACACAAGCTCCCCGGAGGGATGACTCTCGGGGTCTGCCACGGACCGCTCTTATTGGTGGGACAATCAACCGGAGGTGGGGTGGAGCAGGGAACTGCTAAGGGGGCCCTGGCACGCAGCATCACCCGAGGTAACAGGGGGAGAGACGGACATGGACGTGTTGGGGGAGGACCTTGGGTTCGAACACGAATGCAGAGAGATGGAAGCAGAGGAGATCGACGTCGACGAGCCCATTACGGGCTGGCCGGCTACACACCAGGGGGAAGGAACGGTATCCCGCACTCACCCCCACAGCACTGGAGCACCCGGAACCCGCACCCGAAGGGGAGGAGGGGGGAAGGGGGGCTTCGAGGGGGGGATGGATGTCAGGGGCTCAGGAACAGAGGTACAGGGGAGAGAGGAAATGGAGAGCGAAGGGGAAGAATCTGAGGGCAGCGTAGGGGAGTATGACAGCGACCCGAGAGATTCCATGAGCTTCTCCAGCGAATCAGAAGATTCCCAGAAGGAGGCGCCGATGGTCAGGGCAAGGGGGGGTCCCAGGGGGAACACACCAGAAACAAGGGGCCAGCGGGGACTCCCAAAGCAGCAGCGGGAGATCAGGACCAGCTTCCCCACCAGAGCGTAGTGGGGGGGAAGAGTCCCAGGTGTCAGGACCAGCGTCTCCTCCAGCAGGGATAGAAGATGAGTCAGGGCTGACCATGCCTCTATCGGAGAGTGGGGGAACGGAGGGGAGGTCAGGTCCAGCTAGCCTCCCAGAAGGGGGAAGCAGTGACAGGAGCAGTGTAACGGTCAGGAGGAAGGTTGCCGGCTGTGCGCGCGCGCCAAGTTCGAATGTACAGGCGCGGGGGACAGCAGAAAACCCGGATTGGGAGGCAGGTCCTAAAGCCCGCCGGAGGCAGGGGGAAGACTCAGGAGACTCAGCGTCAGATGAGTCTAGGAAGGGCGAGACCCCAGCTGACATGCGGAGCCAGAGGAGGAAAGAGCAAAGGAAGAGGTGGAGCAAGGCTAGAGTCTTAAACTGGTGTCTGGGGGGAGGAGATTCAGACGGAGCTTCGACGGTCTAGAGTTTCAGACGTAGAGCTGCGCGCTACGGTTGTGAAGATGAAACTGAACTTCAATAAAGACTTTTGTATATAACAACGGACTGGTGTTGGTCCTTTGTGAGCTGGGACCTCGGGCAGCTCTGACACACACACTTTGCGATTTCTGTGTCAATGTGCATTAACAGCAAAGAACACGACATGAAGTAAGCGCAAAGCCATTTCCGAGCTAGAGAGGAGAGGGGGTTGCGGGCTAACCCCTCCCACACACTCCACTCGCAGGTGCTTGCCTTTTGCCCCCGCGAGAACAGGGGAATCCCCGGGCGTGCCGGCAACTTTTAGCAGCGTCTTCACAGGCATTAGGGTGATTTATGCAAGGTGCCTGGCGCTCCAGGGCACTTTAATCCGGAAATCTAATTAATCAACAGATCTATTTAAACTAAAGCCCTGGATAAAACAAATTTAATTGAAGGTCACGTATAAATGAAAATATAATTAATTAACAGATCTATTAAGTGCCTGCCTTCGATCAGACAAAATTTAATTGAAGTGCTTTATTTTATTTTTTTTTATAAAATTTTTATTGGTTTTACAAAATTTTTAAAGACAAACAAACACGTAAAAAGACATACAAACACGTATAATTTCGTAACATTTTTTCGTAAACTTCTTTTCCGGGACTCCCCCATACCCCCCCTTTCTGCATCCCAATGTCCAAAATATTTTTTTAGCAACTTCTAAATATTCCTTTCCAACCTCTGTCGTCTTAATCTTTTCTATAATCTTATCTCATAACACTGTATCCCTTTCTTCCTGAAAATTTCAACATTCTAACATTCATCAAGTTTATAATAGTCCTTAAGGTAACTTTTAAATTTTCTCCATTCTTCTTCCGCCGTCTCTTTTCCCTGATCACGGATTCTGCTTGTCATCTCAGCCAATGTCATATAGTCCATCACCTTCATCTGCCATTCTTCTAGAGTGGGTAGATCTTGTGTCTTCCAATACTTTGCGATGAGTATTCTTGCTGCTGTTGTAGCATACATAAAGAAAGTTCTGTCCTTCCTTGACACCAATTGACCGACGATGCCCAAGAGGAAGGCCTCTGGTTTTTTAGGGAAAGTACATTTAAGTACCTATTTCATTTCATTATAAATCATTTCCCAGAAGGCCTTAATCTTCGGGCATGTCCACCAAAGGTGATAGAAGGTACCTTCAGTCTCTTTACATTTCCAACACTTATTATCAGGCAAATGATAAATTTTTGCCAGCTTGACTGGGGTCATGTACCACCTGTAAACCATTTTCATAATGTTTTCCTTTAAGGCATTGCATGCCGTAAATTTTATACCGGTGTTCCACAACCATTCCCAGTCAGCAGACATAATGTTTTGGCCAATGTCCTGTGCCCACTTAATCATAGCAGATTTAACTGTTTCGTCCTGTGTATTCCATTTCAGCAGCAAGTTATACATTCTTGATAAATTCTTAGTATTGGGTTCTAACAATTCAGTCTCTAATTTTGATTTTTCCACCTGAAAGCCAATTTTCCTATCCTGTTTGAAAAATTCCATTATTTGGTGATATTGAAACCAATTTTGTACTTTATGTTTCATTTTCTCATGACTTTGTAATTTCAATTTATCTCCCTCCTGTTCCAAAATTTCCCAATACTTCGGCCATCCGACCTCCATATTGAGTTTCTTCACTGCCTTAGCCTCCACTGGTGACACCCATCTGGGGGTTTTGTTTTCCAACAGATGTTTATATCTTATCCAAACATTAAACAGTGCTTTTCTGACAATATGATTTTTAAAGGCGCTATGCAGCTTAATTTTATCATACCATAGATATGCATGCTGTCAGAGGCTGCCTCAGGTCTCAGCTCACAAAAGACCAACGCCAAGCTCTTCTTATATACAAGGATGTTTATTGCAGTTCATTATTGGTTCCACAACCGAGGCGCGCAGCCCCGCGTCTCTAACGTCAGACATTTGAAGTCCCCTCTGAGTCGGTCCCGCCTCTACACCAACTTAAGAGGCTTGTGCTAGACTACCTCTTCCTGTCTTTCCTTTTCCGCAGGGTCTTTCTGCCCCCCCTGGGTTCCTTCCCTCCTGCTCTCTCCTGAAGCGGATTCCTCAGATGCCTGTTCCCCCCTCCTTCGTGCTTTGGGGCTAGGCTCCTCCTCCGGGCTTTCTCCATTTCCGCGCGCCTCCACATTTTGAACTTGGCGCGCGTTCGCTACCCCTGACCTTCCTCTTGACACTTACACTACTCCCTGTACTACTCTCCGCCTCTTCTGGCAGGACGTCCTGCCCCGATCTCCTTCCCCTGTCTCTTTCCTGCTCCGCTCCGTGTGTCACACTGGGAACTCCCCTCTCTTCCCTTCGTTCCTGCTGGGAAGCCGGCCCCGATCTCCCACTCCCACTCGGGGTTTCCCTGCTGCTTCCCTGCTCCTGGCAGGTCCCCCCTGTGACCCCCCTTGTCCTGACTAGGGGCGCCCCCTCCTGAGAAGCCTCCGATTCACTTGAGAGACTCATGGAAGATCTCAAGTCATTGTCATCCTCTTCCTCACTGTCCTGGGATTCTTCCTCGTCGCTCTCCATCTCCTCCCTCACCTGTGCCTCTGTCTCTGAACCCCTGACATCCATCCCCCCTCGAAGCCCCCCCTTCCCCCCTCCCGCTGCTCGGGCGCAGGTTCCGGGGGCTCCGTCGTTGCGGAGGTCGCTGCCGGACACAGGTCGTCGACGTCGATCTCCTCTGCTTCCAGTTCATTGTTTGTGTACTCGAACCCATTGTCCTCTCCGAACATGTTCACGTCCTCCCCTCCCCCTGTTGCCTGGGTGGGGTCTGCTTGCCAAGGACCGATCCGCCACCTCGTGCGCCAGTCCTCTTCTGGTTGGTCGTCCCACCAGTAAGAAGGGTCGGTGTCCACCCCCGAACACGATCCCCTTGGAGGGCTCGACTCTGGCGTTGTCTCCTCTGCGGAGGAGAACCCTCGGAAGGTGCTGGCGGAAAGTGTGGGCGTAAAAAGCCAATCGTCGAAAAACTGTGCTGGCATGGGCCTGTGTGGGAAAAGGGCATGGAACTCGTCCTTGAGGAGGGGTTCGTCCAAAGCGTAGTCCGGCACCCAACTGTTGGCGCTGGCCGGGGCGCCCTCCCTGGCGAGAAAATATTCTACTCCCTCTTCCCCCCATCTCGAGTCCAGAATCTCTGTGACCTCGTTGACTGGTTCGTCCTTAGGTGACCTCCCCCTCTTGGGCGACTCCCTGCTTGGTTCTGGTGCCGTCCCTGACTCCTGAAATCTGTGTGGGGCCTTGTAGGGGGTGAGCACCGACCTATGAAAGACCGGGTGCATTCTGGAACCCTCGGGGAGGGCCAATCGAAACGCTACGGGATTGATCCTGGCCTCAACTTGGTACGGCCCTAGTTGCCTGTGTCCTAGCTTCTTTTTAGCTAACGACTTGGCCGGCACCGCTTGGGCCGCTAACCATACCCAGTCTCCCACCTGGATGTCTTCCCCCTCCCTCCTGTGTTTGTCCGCCTGCACCTTATAGGCTTGTTTAGCTAGCTCTAAATGTCTCCGTAGCTCGTCGTGCACTTCTTGCAATTCTGCTGCGAAATGGTCGGCTTCCTGTGGCGCCCCCTCCCCCTTCGTTACGAGCCCCGGGAAGGTTCTGGGATGCCTTCCATTGTTAGCGAAGAACGGCGTCACCCCCGTCGACGCGTGCTTCGTGTTGTTGTAGGCAAACTCAGCCATCGGCAGGTAATCCACCCAAGCCGCGGGTCGCTGATTGGCGTAACATCTCAGGTACTGCTGCATGATCGCGTTGACCTTCTCTGCTTGGCCGTTGGTCTGCGGATGTCTCGCCGACGACAGGTTGATTTTGACGTGCAGGATCCCTAGGAGCTTCTGCCAGAAGCTGGACACAAACTGGCGCCCCCTGTCGGACAGAATGGACCGTGGCAACCCATGCACCTTGAACACGTGGTCGATGAACAGTTTGGCTGTTTGCTCCGCTGTCGCCACCTTCGCGCAAGGAATGAAATGCGCCATCTTGGTGAACAGGTCTACAACCACAAGCACCGCCGTCTTGCCTCGCGAACTGGGCAGATCAGTGACAAAGTCCAGCGCCACCCTCTCCCATGGTTGCAGTGGCGTTCCCAGCGGTTCCAGCAGTCCCGCTGGCTTCTGGTGCACTGGCTTGGACCTTTGACACGTGTCACACCTGGCGACGTACTCCGCGACCTCCCCTCGCATCTGGGGCCACCAAAAGTCTCTGGCCACTAATTCCGTCGTCTTTTCCTTGCCGAAGTGGCCAGCGCTGGGTGCGTCGTGCAACTGCTGCAGAACCTTCGCGCGGAGATCGTCTCCCGGAACGTAGAGAGCACCTTTACGGGTCAGCAGGCCGTCGCGTATCTGGAACTCGTCGTCCTTCGCTGTGCCCCTCCGCACCTCTTCCATCTTGGACTGTGCGAACGGATCCGCCTGCAACGCGCGACGCACCGCCTCCAGGTCCACGGCGGCTGAAGCGCACGCCCACGCCTGCGGTGCAAAAATGTGCTTGGCTGCCACAGGTGCCGCTGCCTCGAGATACTGCGGTTTCCTGGAGAGCGCATCTGCTATGACATTGTTGTCGCCTGGGATGTACTCTATCCTGAAATCGAAATCCGCAAAGAACTCCGCCCAGCGTATGTGCCTCTGGCTCTGTAGCTTCGCCGTGCGCCAGTACTCTAGGTTCTTGTGGTCCGTGCGGACCTGCACGGTGTGCTTGGCTCCGATGAGGAAGTGCCTCCACGCCTTGAAAGCTGCGTGGATGGCCAGCAACTCCCTGTCCCAGATGGTGTAGTTCTGCTCCGACTTGCTGAGCTTCCGGGAGTAGAAAGCACAGGGCCTCCAGTTCCCCTGCGGGTCTTCCTGTAAGAGGACGGCCCCCACCGCTCTGTCAGATGCGTCAGTCTCAACCCTCATGGGCCTGCCAGGATTCACGTGTAGCAGCTGTTCTTCGGACGCGAAGAGACTCTTAAGTCTCCTGAAGGACTGCTCCGCTTGGTCCGTCCAGGTGAACTTCTTCTTCTTGGAGCTGAGAGTGTCCGTGATAGCTGCCGTCTCCCTGGCGAAACCCCTGATGAACTTGCGGTAAAAGTTGGCGAAGCCGACGAACCTCTGGACCTCTTTCCGATTTCGCGGGCTCTTCCAGTCCAACACCGCGCGGACCTTGGCGCTGTCCATGGCTAGTCCCCTGTCGGACAGCCTATAGCCCAGAAAATCCACCTCCGTCACGTCAAATTGGCACTTCTCCAGCTTGGCGTAGAGCCTGTGCTCCCGTAGCCTCTGCAGGACCTCCTTCACGTCGCTCTCGTGAGCCTCCGGCGATTCTGAGAAGATCAGAATGTCGTCGAGGAAACATACGCACTTCTTGTAGAGGAGTCCCGCTAGCACGTGATGCATAAAAGCTTGGAAAAAGTGGGAGCCATTTTGGAGACCAAACGGCATAACTCTGTATTCGTAGGTGCCCAACGGCGTGAACATGGCCGTCTTCCACTCATCACCCTCTCGCACGCGTATGAGATTGTAAGCTCCGCGGAGATCCAACTTGGTGAAGATCTTCCCTTTCCGCACCGTCGCGAGCAGGTCGTCAATCTTGGGCATGGGAAAGGCCGCGGGCTTTGTCTTAGAGTTTATGAATCTAAAGTCTACGATCAGCCTCTTTTGGGGCGTGTCCTTCTTCTTCACAAAAAACACAGGACTGCCCCCTACAGCCTTCGATTCTCGGATGAATCCCCGCTGCAGGTTGTGATCTATGAACTCCCTGAGCTCCTGCAGCTCCTCCTCGGACATGGAATACAGCTTCACAGGCGGCAGCGTTGTCCCTGGCAAGAGGTCAATAGCGCAATCGTAGGGCCGGTGAGGTGGCAACTGGTCAGCCTCCTTTTCGCAGAAAACCTCCAAAAACCCCTTGTACTTGAGGGGTACTGCTTGCGCCATGCTGAGACGTAGCTGCTGCCCCTCCTCTTGGCCCTCCTCCTCCTGACCGGTCTGGATGCAATGCTGCGCGCAATAGGACGAGCCGAAGGTGAGCTGCCGCTGGTACCACGCCATGGTCGGGCTGTGCCTATCCAGCCAACTCATGCCTAACACTATAGGCGTGTCTGACAGGCGGGTGACGTTGAAACTGATGACTTCTCGGTGATTGCCAATCTGCATCACCATGGGCGGCGTCTGTTGTACCACTTGCCCCCCCAGCAGCTTCCTGCCATCCACTGTGACGACGTTCAATGGCAGCGTGGCTGGCAGAAGCTCTATGCGATGCTGCTTGACGAACTGCACCCCCACGAAGTCTGCGTTGCTCCCACTGTCAATTGTGATGGGGACCTCCAGGGTGCGTCCATTAGGTAGCTGGAGAGTTGCAGTGAGCTGCACTACAGGCTTGGGTGGCAGGGGGTCTGTAGGCTGCAAAAGCGCTGGGGACTGCTCTACTGACTCGCCTGGCTGTGCCCCAACATTGCTGATTCCAGCCAGGCATTGTCGTTTCCCTGAGACTGCTCTTCATGCTGTGCTGCTGCAGTTACTGTTGCCAAGGCTGCAGTGTGCTGCCGGAGCCTCTGGGGACACTCTTTCGCCATGTGCGTTGCACTGTCACAGATGTAACACTTCCTGTTCCCTCTAGGAGGCTTCTTCTTGACTGTTCCGGACGCTGGGGCTCCGGCCACTGACTGAGCCTTTGCACTCCCCAGTTCCATAGGCTCCTCCCCTGCCTGCAGCTGAGGTGAGAGACGCGGACGTCCTGGATCTCTGGGAAACAAAGGAGGCACTCTAGACGGTGCGTGAAGCTGGCTACCCCCTTCATTGCGCCAAGGGCGTTCTTCCTGGCGCACTCCAATGGCAAGCGCTCGCTGCACCACGTCTGCCAGGGTTTTAGGTCTGTCCCCCCTTGCCAGCTCGTCTTTCACAGGGCCAGAGAGCCCCTCCCAAAATAAGTCTCTGACAGCCAGAGAATCTTTCTCCCATCGCAGCACATTCAGCAAGGCGAAAAAGCGAGCATGGTACTGACGTACTGAAGCCTTGCCTTGCCTTAAACCATGGATCTGCTGGCGTGCTACATCCACATCCACGGTAGACTGGAAGCAAGCGTCCATGCATTTGATAAATTCATCAGAGTCCCTTCGAGCAGGGCAATCCTCGCGCCACAGATTGCGCAGCCAAGCCCTCGCTTCCCCATGCAAGTGGGACACAATGAAACCCACCTTCTCCTCCTCATCTTTAAAGTCGTCGCGAAGCAAATGCAGCGCATATTCTACGTCTGCTTTAAAACTGGGGTATTGCTGCAGGTTCCCATCGAAGTGGGCTACCAAGTTGCCCCCTCTTCTGCCCAGTGCTACTCCAGCAGCTTTGGTCCCCGGGAACCCCACTTGGCATGCATGATCCCACCTGGCTTGCAGATCTTGGCACCGCTTTTCCGCCTCTTCCCCCTTCTTCTGGGAGACCACTACCTCAGTGGTAAGCCGGGAGACTGCGTTGCGTAGCTCAGCTATCTGCTGCTCCATACTCACGGCTGCCAAACTTCGTGAGCTTTGCAAAAAAAAAAAAAAAATTTGCGTATTTTTGGAGGGGACTTACTGTCAGAGGCTGCCTCAGGTCTCAGCTCACAAAAGACCAACGCCAAGCTCTTCTTATATACAAGGATGTTTATTGCAGTTCATTATTGGTTCCACAACCGAGGCGCGCAGCCCCGCGTCTCTAACGTCAGACATTTGAAGTCCCCTCTGAGTCGGTCCCGCCTCTACACCAACTTAAGAGGCTTGTGCTAGACCACCTCTTCCTGTCTTTCCTTTTCCGCAGGGTCTTTCTGCCCCCCTGGGTTCCTTCCCTCCTGCTCTCTCCTGAAGCGGATTCCTCAGATGCCTGTTCCCCCCTCCTTCGTGCTTTGGGGCTAGGCTCCTCCTCCGGGCTTTCTCCATTTCCGCGCGCCTCCACATTTGAACTTGGCGCGCGTTCGCTACCCCTGTCCTTCCTCTTGACACTTACACTACTCCCTGTACTACTCAGAGAGCCAGTGTGGTGTAGTGGTTAAGAGCGGTAGTCTCCTAATCTGGGGAACCGGGTTCGAGTCTCCGCTCCTCCACATGCAGCTGCTGGGTGACCTTGGGCTAGTCACACTTCTCTGAAGTCTCTCAGCCCCACTCACCTCACAGAGTGTTTGTTGTGGGGGAGGAAGGGAAAGGAGAATGTTAGCCGCTTTGAGACTCCTTAAAGGGAGTGAAAGGCGGGATATCAAATCCAAACTCTTCTTCTTCTTCTTCTCTCCGCCTCTTCCGGCAGGACGTCCTGCCCCGATCTCCTTCCCCTGTCTCTTTCCTGCTCCGCTCCGTGTGTCACACTGGGAACTCCCCTCTCTTCCCTTCGTTCCTGCTGGGAAGCCGGCCCCGATCTCCCACTCCCACTCGGGGTTTCCCTGCTGCTTCCCTGCTCCTGGCAGGTCCCCCCTGTGACCCCCCTTGTCCTGACTAGGGGCGCCCCCTCCTGAGAATCCTCCGATTCACTTGAGAGACTCATGGAAGATCTCAAGTCATTGTCATCCTCTTCCTCACTGTCCTGGGATTCTTCCTCGTCGCTCTCCGTCTCCTCCCTCACCTGTGCCTCTATCTCTGAACCCCTGACACATGCCAACCAAATGCATTATTGAAACCTTCCAAATCCAAAATGTCTGTGTTCTCGAGGAGCATCCACTCTTTCAGCCAGCAAAACGCTGCTGCTTCATAGTACAATTTTAAGTCCGGCAGGGCAAAACCCCCTCTTTCTTTAGCATCTGTTAATATTTTAAATTTGATTCTGGGTTTTTTGCCCTGCCAAACAAATTTCGAGATATCTTTCTGCCACCTCTTAAAACATTCCATCTTATCAAGAATCTGCAAGGTTTGAAACAAAAATAACATTCTAGGCAATACATTCATCTTAATCACTGCAATTCGGCCTAACAATGACAGTTTCAAATTTGACCATATTTCTAGATCTTTTTCAATTTCTGACCAACTTTTTTCATAGTTATCCTTATACAAATTCAAATTTTTAGATGTCAAATAAACCCCCAGGTATTTCACCTTCTTAACCACCGTCAAGCCTGTCTCCTCTTGGAATTTCTCCTTCTCCATATCTGTTAAATTTTTCCCTAGAACTTTAGTTTTTTGTTTATTCAACTTAAATCCGGCTACCTGGCCAAACTGTTGGATTATTTCTAGAACCTTTTTCGTACTAGTGTTTGGCTCTTGCAAAGTCAATACTAGGTCATCTGCCAATGCTCTTAACTTATAATGTTTAGCTCCGACCTGTACACCTTTAACCTGCTGGTCATTTCTGATCATATTCAGCAACACCTCCAGAACCGAAATGAAAAGCAATGGGGAAATTGGGCACCCCTGTCGTGTTCCTTTTTCTATCTTGAATTCCTCAGTTATTACATTATTTACAATCAACTTAGCTTTTTGCTCAGAGTATATTGCACCCATACCATTCTCAAAACCTTGCCCTACCCCCATCCCATGAAGATTCTTTCTCATAAAACTCCAAGAAATATTGTCAAAGGCTTTCTCCGCGTCCACAAAAATCAATACTGCTTTAGAGTTTATATCCACCTCTAACTTTTCCAAAATATCTATTATGTTCCTTACATTGTCTGCTAGGTGCCTTTTTGGGAGAAAGCCTGCTTGGTCCTTATGAATCTTCTCCATCAACACTTTTTTAAGTCTTTTTGCCAAAATGTCTGCAAAAATTTTGTAATCCACATTAAGTAGTGATATTGGGCGGTAGTTCTTCAATTGAGTCTTTTCAGTCTCTGTCTTTGGTATGAGTGAAATGAACGCTTCTTTCCACGATTCAGGTGCCTTTTTCCCCCTCTAAAATCTCATTACAGACTTCTTTTAATGGTTGAATCAACCACTCCTTCAGAGATTTGTAATATCTGGAGGTCAGTCCATCTGGTCCTGGAGATTTGCCCAATTGCATATTCTGAATGGCAGCCTCTATCTCTTGCTCTGTTATTCTCTGATTCAGATCCATCTTACTTTGATGAGAGATTTTTTGTAATCCATATTTGTCAAGGAATTTGTCTATTTCTTCTTCATTTTGCGGTCCTTGAGTATAAAGTTTTTTGAAATAACTCAAAAAGCAATTTCTAATCTCATTGGGTTTAGATATGTTTTTTCCATCCACTTCTAGGCTTGTAACTGTATTTAGTTTCTGTCTTTTCTTCAATTGCCATGCCAGAAGTTTACCACATTTATCTGCCGATTCAAATGTCTTTTGTTTCATTTGCTTTATCTTCCATTCAATGTCTTGGTTCATCAATTCCATGTATTGTGTTTGGTATAACTTAATCTCTCTCAAAATCTCCTGGGACTTTGGCTTTGCTCTTAATTTTTTCTCTCCTTCCTTTATCTTTTCCAAAATCTTTTCCTTTTTCTCATTCTGTTTCTTCTTCTTTATTGAATTTTGTTGAATTAAGAAACCTCGCATCACAGCTTTACTTGCGTCCCAGATCACTCTTTTTTCTACCTCGGCCCTTAAATTTATTTCAAAGTAGTCCTTTAAGGTTTTTTGGGCCTTCATATGAATCTCCTTATCTCTAAAGAGGGTGTCATTCATCCTCCATGAAGTGCTTTATTGGGCAGTTTAATTGACAAGTGATCTCATCTCTTTACCCCTTTAAATAATATTCTAATTTAACGCAGAGGCGATTTATGGGGTTTAGTAAAGGGTGAATTCAAATTATCTCATTCTGCTCGCGGGCTCTGCCTAGGCATTAAGTTTCATAATTTAGTATAGTCAATTCATAGTTGTTATAGATAAATAATAAATAGAGAAATAAACAATTATTTTCTTTGGTTCCTACCTGTGTAACTGGATTGCATTGTTTTGAGTATTGCCCATTGAAATGGGTTTGGTGATTCTGGCTCCCGCCTTTTGAGGAAAGGCTGCCCTGTTTTGTTTATTGCGTAGTGAGAGGTTAAATTCAAATAACACTGTGTTCATTTTAGAGCTAATTATATAGCCATTATTTTCATATAGACCAAATTAGGGCACACCGAGCCTTACTGAAATTAGGTTAGACCTAAGTCAGTGTGGTTAATACTGACTGAGACAGCGTGGTTAATACTGAACTAGGTTTAGCCAACCTCTTCAAGGTTAGTTAATAGCTAGGCCAGTGTTGATAATACTGAACTGGGTGCAATTAGCAATCCCATAATCAAGTGCAAGCTAGACAGCGTTGACAATACTGAGCTAGGTAATTCTTGGCCGTGTTGCTGATCACGGACAGTGGATTGCGATTGCATTTAAGTCAGCGCAGGTGATACTGAACGGGTAAGGGGGTACACGGACCTCCTAGGTAGGCAATTTTAAATTGCTAGGCGAATAACTTAGTGGTTCCAGTTCACGATTCAGTTTGAAATGGCTTCCGGTGGAGACCAGCAGGCATCCACTTCCGCCAATCAGCTGGCACCCCCCGCAGGCAATGGGGGCGCTCAAGTGCCGGCCATGCATTGCGACCCTCAAGCCTTCGCCCAATTTTTCATGGCGTTTGAAACATTTTACAGACAGTGTAGGCCTAGGGGGGCTTTGGCGCTTCCAGCCCCGGAACTGTCACAGGAGGTGATACCCGACACTCCTTCTAGCTACCAAGTTCAACAGGACATCCCCGTCATTGCAGGGGGCAGCAACCAGTCAGAAACGGCGAATACAGGTCGCCCAAATACCCGTGCACAGGCAGCCATGGCTAAGAAAACAAACCAAAGCATAGGCAAAGGAAGGGCGCCGGCTAAGGGTCCCGGCAAGGGGAAGGCCACCGCCAAGGGTGCCAGCGGTAACGCCGTCTCACAAATTGTAGACATTCCTAGTGTGTTTCAGGAACAGCAGCCCCAGCACAGCTCTACCGAGGACAGCGCGGGTTCCGCCCTGGAGGATGAGCACATTGAACCTCCCACCCCTCAGCCAGCGGCAAGTGCGACCCCAGCCAACGTTGAGGTCCAAGGTGGGAAGAGGAAGTCCAAGAGGAAGCACACGTCCTCTAAGAAGAAGAGAAGTAAGCAGTCAGAGACCGAGGATGAGTCAGGTACGCCATCCTCTGATTCGGATAGCGAGGGCCCCATGGATAGCTACTGGGGCTTGGGGGAAGATAATCCCACTTTGGGCGCATGAAAGGAGGGCCAATTCCCATCGTAAGACCTTCAATGGTGTACTGGCATGGAAGGATGGGGCATTGGTGGAGGATGTAAAAGTTGCTACCAATCAATCCACTGATTTTATATTGGGGAACCATTTGTCCCAGAAGAAGAGGAATAAGATCCTCAATGGGGATTACGTGGACATGTTTACCCTTCTCCCTCCAACCAAATTGACAGGAAAACTAACTAATGTGGGGGAGGGAGACAGTGCTCCTGAAGGTAGGAGTCTATCAATTGATGAAGATGATCATCCAAATGTCATAGACCAAATGGAGCAAACAGCACGCAGACCTAGTGGTGGGAGGAAAAAATCCTTAAATAAGAGACACGGGGGAATGATTAATGGACTTCAATGTCTGTACACTAATGCGCAAAGCATGGGAAATAAGCAAGATGAGCTTGAGCTCTTGGTACAGCAAACTAAATATGACATAATAGGCATCACTGAAACCTGGTGGGATAACTCCCACGATTGGAATGTAAAAATGGGGGGATACAATCTATTTCAGAGAAACAGACCAAACAAGAAAGGAGGAGGAGTGGCGTTATATGTCAGGGATGTGTATACCTGTGAAGAGATCCAAGATTTAGAACCTCAAAGCCAAAGTGAGAGCATTTGGGTCAAAATTAAGGGAGAGAAGAATAAGAGAGATCTCATTGTGGGAGTTTACTATAGATCCCCAAGCCAAACGGAGGACATAGATGATGCCTTCCTGGAACAGATGGCCAAGCATGCAAAAGGAAGGGAGATAGTAGTAATGGGGGACTTCAATTACCCGGATATTTGTTGGATGTCAAACTCAGCCAAGAGCATAAGGTCAAACAGATTCCTCACTGGCCTTGCAGACAACTTCATTGTCCAGAAAGTGGGAGAAGCAACAAGAGGAACAGCCATTTTAGATCTGGTCCTAACCAATGTTGATGACCTGGTTAGTGGGGTAGAAGTGGAAGGATCATTAGGCGCGAGTGATCATGCTCTTCTGAAGTTTACTATACAGCGGAAAGGAGCAGCCAAGCATACTAGGACTCAATTTCTTGACTTTAAGAAAGCCGACTTCATAAAACTTAGGGAAGTGCTGGGTGAGATCCCATGGACAGTAATACTAAAAGGAAAGGGAGTTCATGATGGCTGGGAGTTTGTTAAGAGGGAGATAGTAAAAGCACAACGTCAGGCAATACCAATGAGACAGAAACATGGAAGGTGCTTAAAGAAGCCAGGGTGGCTATCTAAAGAACTTTTAACTGAGTTAAGATTAAAAAAGGATGTGTACAAAAAATGGAAAGGGGGGGAAACCACCAAAGAGGAATTCAAACAAATAGCCAGCACGTGTAGACACAAAGTCAGAAAAGCTAAAGCACAGAATGAACTCAGGCTTGCTAGAGAGGTTAAAAGCAAGAACAAAGGCTTTTATGGGTATGTTCGTAGCAAAGGGAAGAACAAAGAAACAGTGGGGTCACTCAGAGGAGAAGATGGTGAAATGCAAACAGGGGACACAGAAAGGGCTGAACTCCTCAATGCCTTCTTTGCCTCAGTCTTCTCCGATAAAGAAAACAATGCCCGACCTGAAGAATTTGGAGCAAATGATTCAGCAAAGGAAACACAGCCCAGAATAACTAAGGAGATAGTACAAGAATACTTGGCTAGTTTAGATGTATTCAAGTCTCCAGGGCCAGATGAACTGCATCCAAGAGTATTAAAAGAACTGGCAGATGCGATCTCAGAACCACTGGCAGTCATCTTTGAGAATTCCTGGAGAACAGGTGAAGTCCCGGCAGACTGGAGGAGGGCAAATGTTGTCCCTATTTTCAAAAAGGGGAAAAGAGAGGACCCAAATAATTACCGCCCAGTCAGTCTGACATCAATACCAGGGAAGATTCTGGAGCAGATCATTAAGCAAACAGTCTGTGAGCACCTAGAAAGGAATGCTGTGATACCAATAGTCAGCATGGATTTCTGAAAAATAAGTCATGTCAGACTAACCTGATCTCCTTTTTTGACAGAATTACAAGCCTGGTAGATGAAGGGAACGCAGTGGATGTAGCCTACCTTGATTTCAGCAAGGCATTTGACAAGGTGCCCCATGATATTCTTGTAAAGAAGCTGGTAAAATGCGGTCTTGACTATGCTACCACTCAGTGGATTTGTAACTGGCTGACTCACCGAACCCAAAGGGTGCTCATCAATGGTTCCTCTTCATCCTGGAGAAGAGTGACTAGTGGGGTGCCACAGGGTTCTGTCTTGGGCCCAGTCTTATTCAACATCTTTATCAACGACTTGGATGATGGATTCAAGGGCATCCTGATCAAATTTGCAGATGACACCAAAGTGGGAGGGGTGGCTAACACCCCAGAGGATAGGATGACACTTCAAAACGACCTTGACAGATTAGAGAACTGGGCAAAAACAAACAAGATGAATTTTAACAGGGAGAAATGTAAAGTATTACACTTGGGCAAAAAAAATGAGAGGCACAAAAACAAGATGGGGGACACCTGGCTTGAGAGCAGTACATGTGAAAAGGATCTAGGAGTCTTGGTTGACCATAAACTTGACATGAGCCAACAGTGTGACGCGGCAGCTAAAAAAGCCAATGCAATTCTGGGCTGCATCAATAGGAGTATAGCATCTAGATCAAGGGAAGTAATAGTGCCACTGTATTCTGCTCTGGTCAGACCTCACCTAGAGTACTGTGTCCAGTTCTGGGCACCACAATTCAAGAAGGACACTGACAAACTGGAACGTGTCCAGAGGAGGGCAACCAAAATGGTCTAAGGTCTGGAAACGATGCCTTATGAGGAACGGCTAAGGGAGTTGGGCATGTTTAGCCTGGAGTTAGTTCATTCGAGACCCAAATTTGATCTATTCTTGACATTGACTAATTGGTTCCGAATAAAATGTAAACTGTTTCTCCAGTGGATGTCTAAGTCTCCAAACATCAATTAGATTACAGTTTTTCGTCATTGAAAAGAAAGTCTTGGGTAGTTTTCCTTCTTTGCTAACCTGAAATTGTTCTTAACCTGAACTTTAGCTAATGGGGCCTCCTGCTGCCATTGAGCCGCCAGAGCACGATTTCTGTTCTCATCCTGAAGCAAAGTTCTTAACCTGAAGCACGATTTCTGGGTTAGCGGAGTGTATAACCTGAAGTCTATGTAAAACGAGGTACCACTGTATATATTTAAAAATTGCATCCAATTTTGACAGTGTTATTACAAACCACTTCATTCAGCCCTGCAACATCTTGCGAAGCAGCGATATACTAATATGCATCTGTTATTATGTGACATTGGTCAAGGCTTTCTGGGAAATAATATATGATGAGTTTAAAGAAAATGTTTGAAAATACATTTGTCAAAAAAGCCAGAAGCCTTCTCACTAGGTATAAGACTTCTTATGTCTGCAACGACGGCAGCAAGAATGCAACTAGCCCAATGGGGCTTAAATTGGATTGTTATGAATGAAAAAAATTAGTAAAAAAATATTTCAAAAGAGAATGCTACTTGCCCAATTAATGGGGCTTAGATCAGGTTATTCATGAAAGAAATGATAAAAAAATATTTAAAAGAAGAGAGAATGCTACTAGCCCAATTAATGTGGCTTATATTTGATTGTTATTAATGAAAAAATTAATAAAAAATAATTTAAAAAGAGAATGCCACTAGCCCAATTAATGGGGCTCATATGGGATTGTTATTAATGAAAAAATTAATGAAAAAATAATTTACAAAGAGAATGCCACTTGCCCAATTAATAGGGCTTAAATCAGATTGCTATGAATGAAAATAATAAATTCTTTAAAAGAAGAAGAGAGAACGCTACTAACCCAATTAATGGGGCTTCTATTGGATTGTGATTAATGAAAAATTAATAAAACATTATTTAACAGAAGAAGAGAGAACGCTACTAGCCCAATTAATGGGGCTTATATTGGATTGTTATCATTATCATTATTTTTCCAGGCCTTCCCATCTAGAGCCCAGAAACTCTGTAACAGTTACCTTCTCAAAGTGATGAATCGCCAGCCAGATTTCCCCTTGCGCATTGAACACACAGCCGAGGTTACTCCATGCCACAGCAAAGTTGGGTTGGGTCTCGATGGCTTTCAGGTAGCAGGCCTTGGGAGGGTCGAGAGGTAGGTAGGTACAGGGGGAAGGGGGTATTTGCACAAAAGAAAAGCAAGAGAAAAGTCCCAGTTAGCAGAGGCTTGACAACCATATGTCAGGAGTGCTCTGATGGTGTTTCCTGCTTGGCAGGGGGTTGGACTCGATGGCCCTTGTGGTCTATTCCAGCTGTATGATTCTATGATTCTACTTTAAATTTAACCATTACAGGTGGGTTTTTTTAAAAAAATTAATCCTGCTAATGTATTAACCTGTGTGCACTGCTTTTGTCAATATGCAATAAACGTTTCCCATTCTTTTTTATATTAAAACTGGAGGCATTTTTTCAGCTGCAATGGGCCTCCGGTGTCCTGTTAGTACCATTAGTTGGTACCATTTCTCGTACAGTTGATATTCCTTGCATAGATAGATTAGATAGATGATAGATAGTTAGATTAGATTAGATTAGATAGATAGATTAGGTAGGTAGATTAGATAGATACATATATAAGAAAGGTTGGTAGATGGATAGATAGATTAGTTAGATTGATTGATTGAGTAGGTAGATAGATTCAGGCATGGCCAAACCTGGCCCTCCAGCTGTTTTGGGACTACAACTCACATTGTCCCTGACCACTGGTCCTGTTAGGTAGGGATGATGGGGGTTGGAGGGCCAAGTTGGGCCACACCTGGATTAGATGGTAGGTAGGTAGATAGATTTGATAGATAGGGTAGGTAGATAGATAGATAGATAGATAGATAGATAGATAGATAGATAGGCAAGTAGATAGATAATAAGATAAAGTCGGTAGATTGATAAGGTAGGAAGGTAGGTAGGAGGCAGCCTAGGTCAAAGTTGACCCACTTATTTAAAAGTAACCATGCTGTTATACAGTGGTACCTCTGGATGCGAACGGGATCCGTTCCGGGGCCCCGTTCGCATCCTGAAGCGAACATGCTCGGGTCACAATTTGCTGCTTCCGTAGATGCGTGTGGCATCATTTTGAGTGTCTGCACGTGCGCAAGCTGCAGAACCCGGAAGTAACGCGCTCTGTTACTTCTAGGTCGCCACGGAGCACAACCCGAAAATGCTTAACCCGCAGCTACTTCAACCTGAGGTATGACTGTATTAGTAACAAAAATCTATTATCTTAAATATTTTCAGGCGGTGACCCTGGACCCCAACTTCCTGGATGCTTACATTAATCTGGGGAACGTCTTGAAGGAGGCGCGTATATTTGACAGGTAAGCAAATAGGCATAGAGCTTATATTCTCTTTTTTATATAAATGTTTTTTATTGGTTTTGCGTATAATCACATTACGTCTTATATTCTCAGTTTAGTGGTTGCACCCATACCCAAACTAACTCCCATTGTTGCCTAGAGGGTTGATTTTATTTAAAGCAAACTGATTTAAATCCCAAATCCATAAGACTTGATTTAAATCCCCCTTTTACCGCAAGGTTCAGCCTTGCTGGCATCCTCTTAATATTGACAATCGGAGGCAGGTTTCCTTTTTGGAATCCTAACTTCAGAGTCTTTTCTACAGTTATATCAAAATGATTTGGTTCTGCTATATACAGCCCGATTGTGACGAAATGATGGTGAGTTTTAATAAGTGAACACTTTTTATTTGAACAACTTTTCTGCTGTACTTGATTGGAAGGAGAAAAGAAACATTTCCTTCATAACAATTTAAGCAATTTATTTCACTAAAACAGTAACATGGTAGCATATGTATCCATGTTGCTTAACTGATGTGCTGAAACATTTTTTCCCCAAGAAAAACTTGGACTGAGTTTTCGCACACATGAAAAACTTAAAACAAATAATTCTTCCCCGAATTATTTATTTATTTATTTATTTCTACCCCGCTCTCACTGGCCAGGGCCGGGCTCAGGGCGGCTAACACCAAATATAAATTACAATAAAATAGAATAGAAAAAAACCCCAGTTAATTAAAATACAGCTTAAAATGCAGCCTCATCAAGACTACAAAGGGAGGAAACATCAGCTATTCACCCAAGCCAGCTATCCATGCTGGTGCTACATGGGCCAGCAAAAAAGCCACGGGAAAATTTATATACCAAATCCCATATAGGGTGTCAGAGTGAGTCTAAGCATAGAGCGAGTTAAAATAATCAAGCCTGGAGGTGACCATCGCATGGATCACTGGCCAGATCAGGGCGAGAAAGGTAAGGAACCAATTCCTTAATACGGCGGAGGTGGAAAAATGCCACCTTTGCTGTGGCTGCAACCTGTGCCTCCATGGAAAGAGAGGCATCGAAGGTTACACCCAAGCTCTTGACAGAAGGCTCTGGCACTAATTGCGCCCCCACAAGAGATGGGAGTTGGCCCCCCAACCCCATGTTGTCCTGACCCAGCCAGAGGACCTCTGTCTTCGAAGGATTTAACTTCAACTGGCTCCCACGCAGCCACCCAGCCACGGCTTCCAAGCATCTGGTCAGTGTGTCTGGGGCCGAGTCCATTGACAGATAAAGTTGGGTGTCATCAGCATATTGACGACAACTCAGCCCTAAACTCCGGACAATCTGGGCAAGGGGGCGCATAAAGATATTGAAAAGCATCTGGGAAAGGATTGTGCCCTGCGGCACTCCACACAACAAGGAGTGCCGCAGCGACAACTCCCTCCCTAGCGCCACCCTCTGTCCCCGACTTGAGATAAAGGAGCACAGCCATTGTCTGACTGTGCCCTGAATCCCCACGTTGGCAAGGCGGTGGTCCAAAAGTTTGTGATCGACCATGTCGAAGGCCGCTAACAAATCTAAAAGAATCAGCAGTCCCGGCCCGCCTCGATCCTCTTAATCGTCCTCCCAAAGCATTTTATTTTTTAAAAAACAGATTTTTATCCACCCTGGTGACAATGAAACTGAACCAGTCCTTGATCTCATTTCAGAGCCGTTGCAGCCTACCTACGGGCCCTGAGCCTGAGTCCCAACCACGCTGTTGTCCACGGCAACCTGGCATGTGTGTATTACGAACAGGGGCTGATCGATCTGGCAATCGATACCTACAAGAGGGCCATTGAGCTCCAGCCCCACTTCCCTGACGCCTACTGCAACCTGGCCAACGCGCTGAAAGAGAAAGGCAGCGTAAGAAACTGGTCCCTTTTGCCTTGGGGTGGGGGGAACATCTATATAAAAGATGTTTTATAGATGGTACTTAACACCTGCCAAAATAGCTAAAATGTATAAAACAAAAAAACTGTGCTGGAGGTGCAGTAAAGAAGAAGGGACACTTATACATTTCTGGTGGGCCTGTGAAAAAAAAATACAGAAACTTTCCTATTAGGCAGTGGTGTCCAAACTTTTTTCAAAGAGGGCCAGATTTGATGAAGTGAAGGGCCATAAGGGCCGACCAAAGTTGTTTACTTTTTTTAAGGATTGAAGTTGTTGAGCTCTTTTCTTAGGGTTTAAATTGTTGAACTTTTTTTAGGATTGAAGTTGTTTAGCTTTTTCTTAGGCTTTTACCCCATGCTGAATTGGCCAGATTAACAGAGACAATTAGGGCACAACCCAGACAAGAATTCCAAAAGGAATGGGGAAAATGCAGAGAATACTTTACCAAACAGTGCCCCAAAATATACACTTGGACTTGTTTCAATTAATTTCTACAGGAGACTTTGTGGTTTAAGTCATAATTAGGAAAAATTGTAATAATCCCATACAAAAGAAATAGTATACAAGAGGTAAATAAGGCGGCCATTTAACAGAATAAACTCTTTTATTTTTATGTTATGTTTTCTTTGTGTAAGAGGATAGGAGTTTAATTTTGATAATTAGTCAATGGTGGTGGGTCTGTTTGTATGTATGAGTTGTTGTGGACTATGTTATAAATAAAATAAAAATTAAAAAAAGAAAATGAAACCGGTCCCTTTTGCTTTCTGTATGTCAGAGGGTTTGCTGAAAAAAGCCTTCCGGATGATGGTGACCTCGAAATTGGGCTCTTTGGGGGGGGATTTGGGGTACAGAACCTAGAAGAAGTCCTCTTTTATTTTTTCCTTTGTCATATCGTCACATACAACTTTGCTCATACCAAGCGTCGACTCCCCTCCCCCTTCCCCCGCTCCCACTCCCTGGCTTTCTTAAGCAGTCACGATCCTCTTAGCATTTCTATATCACCCTTTAAAAATTGTCCAGTAGCACCTGATGATGATGATGATAATAATAATAATAATAATAATAATAATAATAATAATAATAATAATAATAATAATAATAATAATAATTATACCCCGCCTATCTGGCTGGGTTTCCCCAGCCACTCTTGGCGACAAAATATTAAAATACAATAGTCCTTCCCTAAACAGGGCTTGCTAAACTTGGCTTCTTCTTGGTATAATTTTTTGTATGCAGGTCCACTTCTTCAGATACAAAAGCTTCTACCAAGACCAAACTGAGTTGGTCTGCAATGTGCTACTGGACAATTTATATATTTTTTATATATTTCAACTGCGTTAGACCACCACAGCTGCCTACCTGAACATATATCGCCCTATTTACCTTCTTACTCTACTTAAAACAATTTACTTTAGCATTTGTAAATCACTTTCAAAAATTAGCCTCTGGTTTTTTTAATAACAGTATATTTAAAGATCTTTTTCAATTCTTTGTAAATCATATCCCAGTAGACTTTGACTTTAGTGCACATCCACCACCTATGGACGAAATTCCCTTCCTTCTCCTTGCATTTCTAGCGTGCCTTATCTTGAGTTATATATATTTTAGCAAGTTTAGTCGGCGTCAAATACCACCTATACGTCACCTTCATTAAATTTTTAATTAGTGCTGTACATTCAATAAATTGTTTTTGCCCATAATCTTTCCCACTTATCTAATTCAATGTTATGACCAAAATCTTGAGCCCATTTAATCATAACCGACTTAACTTCTTCATCCTTTGTATGCCATTCTTATACGTTTTTGGCAATGATTTTCTTTTACTATCTAGCAACTCTGTCTCTTAATTTTGATTTAGTATGACCAAAACCATTTCCCTTACTGTCTTCCTTAAATACATCTTGCAAAAGACGGTAAGTGTGCGGGAAAGAGAGTTTGAATCGGATTAGTCTGCTCTTGTATTTATGTTCCCCTAAACCAAGCATGTCCAAAGTCCACTTTGGGGGCCTTCCACCCATCTCTCCTAGATCTCAAAATGCATTGGTTTTGTCATATTTCCTGCTATCCTGCCAAAGAATTTAAATTTTCCCAATGTTCTTTTAGACCAGGCATGTCCAAAGTCCAGTTCAGGGGCCTAATCTGGCCCTCTGGTCGATTTAATCCGGCCCTCGTGGCGGTTTATTTACTAGGGCAAAACTTCCCCCAAAAAAGCTCAAGAACTTTAATCCTAAAAAAAGGTCAGCACCTCTGAGGTCAAATCCTTAAAAAAGGCTCAACAATTGTGGGGTTTTACTGTTAATATGCTTCTTCTTAATTGCATTTCACTATTAATATACTTCTTAATTGTATTTCAGTTCAACAATGACTTTGATAAAATACATCTTTTGTGACGTGCAGAAGGCTTGAGTTACCTATGAGGTGCAACAGTTACCATATAGCATATATTCAATATAAAAAACAGCAACAATTGGTTGTTGACAAAGGACAGCTGGCATATATATATAAAAGATATTAACTGATATGCATGCCATTCCAGATATAGCTATATAATCTCTACTGTTGGTAAGAGAAGAACTTTGGAGCAGGCATTTTCAAAAAAAGAGTTTTTTATGAACCGCTCTAATACCAAGTTACCGTCAGGAGCTGAGGGGCCGTATCAAACCTCAATCCAGCCATCACATCACAGAGCAGCCTTTTGGGCTCCTGTGAAAGACATACTAATATTCGTGTAAAAACTCTGTTTTGTGTTTCGAAGGTTGCCGAAGCCGAGGAATGCTACAATACAGCTCTCCGTTTATGTCCGACTCACGCGGATTCTCTTAATAACCTGGCGAACATCAAGCGAGAACAAGGGAATATCGAGGAGGCTGTCCGCCTCTACCGGAAAGCTCTTGAGGTACGTGCGTGGAGAATTACAACAATTAAATTGAGATATAAGGGTTAGGCATGCGTACCCTGGACTCCTAGTCTGGGTCTTTTTAAAAATCGCCGATCAAATTTTTCTTGATCAATAACGGAAATAATGGTGAAGAAGTGAAAGTGAAGTAGCATTTTGAGGCTCGACAAAGCATGGTCCGATAAGTCCCTTTTGGAAGGAAGAGGGTCTGTCCCCCTTTTTATATTCCTAGGCCTCCTGGAATGACCAAAAATCTGCTTTTTCATCAGAAGAACAATGCAAGGTGTTAAGGAACGGTACAGAAATTGAAATAAAAGCTGGGCACATGCTGTTCTCTGTGTCGGCTGAGCTTGATCCCCTGACAGTCTTATTTTCTAACAGTATTTCCTATGCGTACGAAAAAGGCAGTTCATAGGCCCATTATTATTATTATTATTATTATTATTATTATTATTATTATTATTATTATTATTATTATTATTATTTCTAAATATGTATCTTTAAGGTATTCAATAAATTTTTCCCATTCTTGTTTAATTTTTTTATATATATAAATAGTTTTTATTAAGTTTTAGCATTTTATATTCAACACAAACATCATTCTTGCAGACAGCATAGATGAATCCCAATCTCCCCCAGCTTCCCTCTTCTGGTTTTTTAAATATTTACTTCTCCTGCCTATCTCATTCTCCCTTAATTTTGCCATCTTTGAACTAACGATGGTTATATCCTTAAGGTTTTTGCACCATGCTTTTTCACATTTCATCTTCATTATTTTCCCCATTTTGTCCTTTTAACTTTTTTCTTTGCTTAAATTTCCTATCATCTTGATGTCTGATCTTCACAGTCATTTTGATAATCCACTCTTCTTTTGTTGGGACCTTCTCTTCCTTCCACATCCGGGCTAAGAACATTCTGGCATAAATAGAATACACTGTCTTTTTAGGTCTCTTGGTATTTCTTCACCCGTTAAACCTATTAGAAAGGCTTCTGGTTTTTACACAAATGTTCTCTCCCCCCCCCCCCAGTTAATTATACAGTGGTACCTTGGTTCTCAAACTGAATGTGTTCCAAAACCAAGGTGCACTTTCCCATAGAAAGTCATGCAAAACTCTATCTAGTGAACAATAGTGAACAATGTGGTGACAGAAGAGCTTCAGATTGAAAAAGGTACACGTCAGGGGTGCCCCCTGTCCCCTTTATTGTTTATCTCAGTCCTGGAGGTTTTGCTGAACATGATAAGGAAGGATCGGCAGGTACAAGGAATACGGGTCGGAGTGAAACAATATAAACTGAAAGCATTTGCAGATGACTTGGTTTTAACATTACAGGAGCCAGAATCTAGTACAAAAAGAGTTCTGGAACTGATACAGAAATTTGGTCGGGTGGCGGGTTTCAAGTTGAACAAACAAAAAACTAAGGTGTTAGGGAAAAATTTGACAGCTACTGAAACAGAAGGGTTTCAGAAGGAAACAGAACTAAATATTGTTAAAAAAGTGAAATACCTGGGGGTCAATCTCTCCTCCAAGAACCTGAATTTATTTAAAGATAATTATGAGAAATGTTGGTCAGAAGTTAAAAAGGATCTAGAAATTTGGTCAAGACTGAAGTTGTCCTTGTTAGGCCGAATTGCAGCTATAAAAATGAACGTTTTGCCAAAGATGTTGTTTTTGTTTCAGGCCTTGCAGATTGTGGACAGAGTGGAATGTTTTGGAAAGTGGCAGAAGGATATCTCTAAATTTGTCTGGCAGGGCAAAAAGCCCCGAATAAAGTTTAAAATACTAACTGATGCAAAGGAAAGAGGGGGATTTGCCCTGCCGGACTTAAGGATATATTACGAAGCTGCAGCCTTCTGCTGGATGAAAGATTGGATCTTGTTGGAAAACACTGATGTCCTAGATCTGGAAGGCTTTAATAACTCGTTAGGTTGGCATGCGTATTTGTGGTATGACAAGGCAAAAACATATGGAATGTTTAAAAACCATATTGTCAGGAAAGCAATATTTATGGTCTGGAAAAAATACAAAGACTTACTAGAAAGCAAAACTCCGAGGTGGGTATCACCAATAGAGGCCAAGGCTCGGAAAAAACCCAATATGGAGGCCGGTTGGCCGAAATATTGGGAAATAATAGAAAACATTGGAGATAATTGGAGGTTGCAGAGCTTTGAAAGGTTAAAGGGTAAAGTGCAAGATTGGTTTCATTATGCCCAAATTAATGAGGTTTTTAAGCTAGATAAAAAAACAGGATTCCAGGTGGAAAAATCGAAACTTGAGACAGAATTGTTAGAACCAAAGACCAAGCTATTATCGAGAATGTATAACTTGCTGCTTAAATGGAACACTCAGGATGAGACAGTTAAATCAGCCATGATAAAATGGGCCCAGGACATTGGTTATAACATCATGTCTGAGGACTGGGAAAGGTTATGGACCACCGGTATGAAGTTTACGGCATGTAATGCCTTGAAAGAAAACATTATGAAAATGGTATACAGGTGGTACATGACCCCAGTCAAGCTTGCTAAGATCTACCACTTGTCCGATAATAAATGCTGGAAATGTAAGGAGGCTGAAGGGACATTCTTTCACCTCTGGTGGACCTGTCCAAGAGTGAAGGCCTTCTGGGAAATGATATATAACGAGTTAAAAAAGGTGTTTAAATACACTTTCCCTAAGAAACCAGAGGCATTCCTCCTGGGCATTGTCGGCCAGAAGGTGTTAAAGAAGGATAGAACTCTTTTTATGTATGCTACTACTGCAGCAAGGATTCTTATCGCTAAGCATTGGAAGACTCAAGATTTGCCCACACTGGAGGACTGGCAGACGCAACTGATGAACTACATGGAACTAGCCGAGATGACTGCAAGGATTCGAGACTTGGGAGAAGAAGCAATGGAGGAGGACTGGTGTAAATTTAAGGACTATTTGCAAAAGTATTATAAGTTATATGAATCTTAAGACGCCGTATGATTTGGAATATCAGCCCCAGCAACAAAATGGTTTATATAAGAAATTGGATAATTTTTACGAAAGAATCAAGGTTTAAATGGGTAAAAATGACAATATGTTATATTTTAAAAGTAAATTGAAAACAAGAGATTTAAACTTAAACTGCAATTGAAAGTAAAAAGAAACACATGAAACAAGGTTATAATTTGCTGATAATTTTATTGTTAAGAATGCACTATGTGGGAGATGTGGGGAAGCCCGATAGAAATCTGAAATAAGTTGTTGAAATGGTTGAGATTTTCTGTTTTTTCTTTCTTTCTACTGTCTATGTTCTTTCTTTTCTATTTGTAATCTGGAAAAAAACGTAATAAAAATTATTATATAAAAAAAAAAAGAAAGTCATGCAAAACGGATTAATCCGTACCAGACTTTGAAAAACAATCCCTAAAACAGCCATTTAACATGAATTTTACTATCTAACGAGACCACTGATCCCTAAAATGAAAGCAGTCATCCATGTACTGTACTCTAAAATAAATACAACAGTCTTGTAAATGATAAAAATGAAAATTATTTTTTTTCCTCACCTGCACTGATGATAGTCATTGTTCGGATGGGGACCGGGGCTTCTATCCGTTTCTGCAATCACACAATCAATCAATCAATCAATCAATCAGTAACTAAACTGGGATCCGCACAGTCGCAAAAACAAATGAACCAAAAAAGCCTCCGAAACAAAAACACCACATAAATTGCAAAAACCAAAGCACCAAACTTAATCTGTTCCCGAAGTCTGTTTGATTGGTGCAGGCGCCCCAGAAAGAATAGCTGACAGCCAAATTTGATGTTTGGCTTCCGAAAAACGCCTGGAAACTGGAACACTTTTTCTGGGTTTTCGGCATTTGGGAACCAAAGCGTTTGAGTAGTAATAATAATAATAATAATAATTTGTTTTTGTTTGTATCCCACCCTCGCCGGCCAAGGCTGGGCTCAGAGCAGCTAACATCATAAAAACAACACAACGAGCCTAAAAGCAGACATCAAGTAATTCAAATAAAAAATAATTCAGACAAGTTAAAATCCGGGCAGGTGGCAATTATTAGGGTGGAATTGAGAGTGATTAATAATTGCCAGAATTGAGGAGCATGGAATTTCCCAAAAGGAAAGTGCTGCTTGTCCATATGAAGAGGATGCCACAATGCTGAACCTTTCTGTATAAAAAACCTTCTGTATAAAGAAACCTGTATAAAAAACATTTGAGAACCAAGGTCTCACTGTCTCACATGACCACTAGGGTGGTTCATAAAAAACACTTTTTTGAAGATGCCTGCTCCCAAGGTCTTATCTTACTACACTAGGGATTATATAGCTATATCTGAAATTTTGTGCATATCAGTTAATATCTCAACCCTCCATGAAAATAGCTGTTTTCTTGGACGTTTTCCTATTTTGTGAAGGCTTTGGAGAAGGCATTTTTTAAAAAAGTTTTTTTAATGAACTGCCCTAAAGACCACCGTATAGGATAGAAAGAGCCTTCTTGACCCTTACATTTCCAGCGTAACTTCAGAGTATTTTTGTACCAAAATGGCACTTTTTCTCTCCCCCTCCATGTCAGAATCAGTCCCACTTTTGCAGACGCCTATTCCAACATGGGGAACACCTTGAAGGAAATGCAAGACGTCCAGGGAGCTCTGCAATGCTGAGGCATCAGGCATAAGCCTGCATTTTATTAATGTTTGATCAGGACTTGTATATTAGAGAGAGCCTAAAAGATTTTCAAATGTTTCATGCCAGGCAGAGAAAACCTTGGCCATTCTCCTAAGACAAGGGCCCCCCCCCTTTGATTGATAGCAGAAAACAATTCTCAAAGTCGTAAAAGCTGAAATTACAGACTGAGTAATGACACTGACCCTACATGTTACAGAAGATAACAAAGGCAGAGATAAATATAATTAGGAATGGGCAAATAGTAAAATGATACCATGGGCCTCTCTTAAACCTTGAGCTGTATTTTCTAAGGCCAGAGGCAAATGGGGAGAAGCATCTAGCTGACAGAGAAAGAGAGGCTTTTTTTGGGAAGTCTTTTTAAAACTGTTTCTTTCTTAAACTGAGAGAGTTTGAGGAAGAGCTAATGGGAAAAGCAGCTGGCTGGAGAAGGGGGGGATGTAAACTGAAGAGGTTTCTTCTGAAACTGTTTTAAACTGAGTTCCCTTTTTACAAAGACCTTATTCTTTTTAAGAGGCTACTTGTGTTGTGTATTAAATGTATTGGCTTAAATGTAATTATGCAAAGGATTTAAGAAATGCTAGATTTCATATAGTTGTAAAGAGTTGTATTTTATCTTGAAATTAAGTTAGCCAGCAACCTAGCCCTCCAGCCAGACAAGAAGACGCCAGTCCTGGGCAGTCCTGATATATGGCTGTCAGACATTTGTTTGGAAACCTTCAAATGAAGGATATCTTTCAATGTTGATGTGAAACTCAAGATCCTTGACATATGTTTAAGATAAAAATTTAAGATTAACCATTTGTTTTAGAAGGCAATAGGGCAGGGAGGGCAAGAGGTGAGCTGGTAATTAAGATTCCTTGTTGAGACACATGTAAGATATATTACTACTTATTTGTCATTTATAGATGTAACAATATATAGCTGTTTGTGTTCCATATAAGGACAGGAGGATGTGGGTGTATCTTTTAGGATTGGATATAGCAATCAGCCAATAGGAAATCCAACCAGGCTGATTGGACAGAGGCAGCCAAAGGAGGAGCAAAGGGGGCTGGATTAAGGGAATATAAGGGCTGGCCATAATGGCAGGAGCCAGGCCAGAGCTTGGTAACCATATACCACTGTGCCTCTCATTTATTTGTCTGACAAATAAATAATTATTTTAATTTCTCTATTGCTGCGTTGAATATTTCATTCCAGCTAAGCGTTAACCACAAGCAGGGTGCTACATTTTATGGTGCTCCTGTGACTCGGATAAGTGGTCTGCTGGAACGCAGCCCCTTCGCTCTACTGAGCAGGGTACAAGAGAGAGGATCTCTAAACTGCTTACCCAAGCGCGCACTGGTAAATTTTTCCAGGGGGAACGCAGAAGTCTCGTCTGTCTGATACCCTGCTCACTGGCGGCGACGGACCGGGGGGGAAACGGAACCAACCAGGGGTAAGTGCACAAAGGGATTTTTGGCCCTCCAATTAATTGGGAGGAAGAGAAGTCTTGATCAAACTTCTGCGTCTCAGTAAGTGGGAACTGAGTACGCTAGGTGGTTGGATACATCAGATGGTGATCTGGTGGGGGAAAAGGGAAGAATGGGAGGTAGTGTGTGGTGAAGTATCTAACGCATTGTATGTGTGAGAAAGTACAGAGCAATCTGTAGCTGACCTGAGTGTGGAGTGGGCAGTACTTCGGTTCCCAGTGAGGCGACTCCATCTGGGCAAGGAAACCCACGAAGCGTGTGTGTGAGTGACTGAGTGGATACTTCACAGGGCCATACAATGGGAGTTGGGGGTTCAAAAGGGGAAAATACACCTCTTGAATGTATGTTAAATAATTTTAAGAAAGCCTTCTCAGGGGCGTATGGAGTCAAAATGACGCCAGAGCGCCTGAGAACGTTATGTGAATTAGAGTGGCCGAAGCAAAATACTGAATGGCCATCTCAAGGAACCTTTGATATAAATTTAGTAAGCAAACTTTGGTCTAACATCGCCAAAGAAATTGGAGGGTGCCCAGAACAATTTTCATATATAGATTCCTGGCTGAGCACATTAAATAAAAATCCTCCATGGATAAGGGAATGCAAAGTCCAACGATGCAAATTATTGGCTGTAAAAGCCGAAGCTAGGAAAGGAATCTTGCCAAATAAACTCAAACCCATTTTTGAGGGACCAGAGGAAGAGCTGCTTCCACCTCCACCTTATGCTCCACATCGAAGGGAGCCTAATCCAAACACTCCACCAGTTGTAACCCCAAGGCAAGAAAGTGGAATGAATAATGGGGCTGGAGTCACAGAACTTGATTCCTTGATAGATTATGATAAATATCTTCAGGAGGCATTGGAGGCCTATAATAAAGCCCAAGCAGAAGTGGTTATTCCATCTGTGAGTCCCAGTAGAACTCCATCTACAGTCTCTTTTAGCGAAACAACTGATTGCCTACCCCAAACCCCTGTACATCCAAATCCTAGAGAATTATTACAGAAGTTACAGGGAGACCTTAATCGGTCAGCAAGCAATACAGCCAGGCGTATAAAGCTGCTAAAAGAACGCCTTGGGACAAATACCATCCCCTATGATTTGAGGCCCCTAGAGCAAGGCGAAGAGAAAGATCACGTAGTAGCCCCTCTCAGAAGAGTATTTGATGCACTTGAGGAGCCTGTGCTGGTTAACGGGCAACTCGGACCACGGCCACCTCGAACTTCGACCCTGCAATATATTCCATTCACAACTACGGATCTGATGAATTGGAAAACACACACCCCATCTTTTGCAGAAAAACCTCAGGCTATGATGGACTTGGTGACTTCAATAATAAATACTCATAGTCCTACTTGGACAGATTGCCGCCAGCTCCTGAATATTCTGTTCACCACTGAGGAAAGGAGAGACATAATTGAAAAGGCACAGATATATTTGCGTGAGCAGGCCAGAGTGGGAAATATTTATAATATTGACCGTCATCTCCAAGACAACTTTCCCTTGGAAGATCCTAATTGGGATCCAAACAATGTAATTCACCTGGCCAGACTTACCACCTACCGCCAGACGCTTGTGCAAGGTATCCGCAGGGCATGCCAGAAGCCCACTAATATGTCTAAAGTCTCAGAAGTAGAACAGAAACCAAATGAGAGTCCAGGAGACTTTTTAGAGAGGCTGCAAGAAGCCTATCGTATATGGACTCCTTTTGACCCTGAAGCCCCTGAAAACAGCAGAATGATTACTGCTACATTTGTGGCCCAGTGCGCTTCTGACATTCGTAAGAAAATTCAGAAATCCGAAGGATGGGAAGGGATGCTGATGAGCCAAATTATGGCCATTGCACGCCGAGTTTATCGGAATAGGGATGAGGCTGAGAAACAAGAGAAGAAGAAGTGGCAGAAGGAAAAGATGGTAATGCTAGCCACAGCAGTGAAGCAAGACTACCGCCCCTTAAATGGAGGAAGAGGGCGGGGAAGGAATCCACCACTGGGAAGGAATCAATGTGCGAATTGCAAGAAGGAGGGTCATTGGAAGCGGGAATGTCCTGAACCCCTGAGGTTGGAAGAAGTACGCCCAGGCCCAGGCCCAGGCCCAGGCTCCGGCCCAAGAAACCAGGGACGGGGACGGGGAATGATCCGAGATGGAAGATATCAGAGACCTGGACAAGGACGGAGTAGGGACAATGTCATTGGACTGGCAGAGGAGGATTTTACCCAAGACTAGGAAAGACCGGACTCCATAAAGTTAGGCTTCCAGGAGCCCACGGTCACGATCCAATTAGGAAGCCATTTAATAGACTTTATGATTGATACTGGGGCTGAATACTCAGTACTCCCAGAACTATTGCAGAAAAAGGCATCCAAAAGTGTAGTCATTAAAAGTGCCACTGGTCAGTCAGCTAAGAGGTCTTTCCTCCAACCTTTGGAATGCCAGATTGGGGGACATCGTTTAACCCATCAGTTTTTGTATATACCTGAGTGTCCAATACCTCTCTTAGGTAGAGATATGCTGTCCAAATTGCAGGCCCAAATCACCTTCACTCCTCGAGGTCCAGAAATGAAACTGCCATCAAAGGCAGCAGGAATAATTTCCCTCTCAGTACCTAAGGAACAATCATGGCGCCTAATGTCAGCCCTGCAAGTCCAACCCACATTGGATACAGAGTTAAACAAGCTCCTCTGAACTCTACAGGTGCCACCAGGAGTATGGGCCGAAAATAGCCCACCAGGAATGGCCAAGAATATAGCTCCAATTGTAGTAACCTTAAAACCTATGGCTACCCCTGTATCTGTAAAGCAATATCCTTTACCCCGGCGAGCAGCAGAGGGCATCCAGAAACATTTGGACCGCCTATTAAAATATGGTCTGCTTAAGCCCTGCCAATCAGAATGGAACACACCCCTTTTGCCTGTTCGAAAACCTGGGACAGATGAATACAGGCCAGTGCAGGACTTGAGGCTCGTAAACCAGGCTATCGAGACCTTGCACCCAAATGTACCAAACCCATACACCCTGCTGAGTTTGATCCCACCAGAAGCAACATTTTTTACTGTATTGGACTTGAAAGATGCATTCTTCTGTTGCCGGCTGGCACCACAGAGCCAACCTATATTTGCCTTCCAGTGGGAAGACCCTTTGACAGGAACAAAAGGCCAGCTAACCTGGACGAGATTGCCCCAGGGATTCAAAAATTCCCCAACTTTATTTGGCACTGCCTTGGCGAAGGATCTAACAAGTTACCCCTCAATACCTGGAGAAAAGGTGGTTCTGCAATATGTAGATGACCTTATACTAGCAGCAAAGGATTTTGATACCTGTAAAGAAGGTACAGAGGAACTGCTCCACTTGCTCTGGGAAGCTGGCTACCGAGTTTCCCAGAAAAAGGCACAGTTATGTTTAGAAAAGGTCAAATATTTGGGCTTTGACATCTCACACCAACAACGAGCATTGAGGCCAGAGAGGAAAGAAGCTATTTGCCTTATCAAGGAACCTACCACAAGGAAACAACTCAGAGGATTCCTGGGAACAGCAGGGTTTTGTAGACTATGGATACCTGATTTCAGCAGTCTGGCCAAACCCTTACATGAAAGCACTCGAGGTGCAGAAAAGGACCCATTCGTATGGGGACCTGAGCAGCAACAAGCCTTTTTAGTTATCAAACAACGACTTATGGAGGCCCCAGCCCTTGGACTGCCTAATTCGGAAAAACCCTTTCAGCTGTATGTACATGAACAGAATGGGATTGCAGCGGCAGTCCTGACCCAGAGATTAGGAAGTTGGAACCGTCCAGTAGCTTATTTGTCAAAACAATTGGACTCAGTAGCAAAAGGATGGCCTCCATGCCTAAGGGCAGTAGCGGCCACTGCCAGCCTTGTCAAAGAAGCTGATAAATTTACCTTCGGCCAGACGATGTATGTGAATGTACCTCATGCTGTTCTGACACTCATGGAATATAAGGGTAGTTATTGGCTAACGAACCCAAGGATGGCTAGGTACCAAGGCCTATTGTGTGAAAATCCCAGGATTCATCTACGAGTAGTGAATATGCTCAATCCAGCGACTTTGCTGCCCCTACCAGAGGTAGATGATGAAGAATCACATGATTGTCTCCAAATAATGGATGAAGTTTATTCCAGTAGACCCGATCTGAAAGATGAACCATTGAAAAATCCAGATGTTGTATATTATACTGATGGTAGCAGTTACCTGCATGAAGGTGCCAGACGAGCAGGATATGCTGTGGTCACCAATGAGGAAGTTGTGGAAGCTGAAGCTTTGCCTGCTGGCACCTCGGCACAAAAAGCTGAACTTATAGGTTTAACTAGAGCTCTGCAATTGGCAGCCGGATGTAAGGCAAACATCTATACTGATTCTAAATATGCCTTCTTAACCCTGCATGCACATGGTGCTCTATGGAAAGAAAGAGGTCTAATAGGAGCCCACGGGAAAGCCTTGAAATATGGACCTGAAGTAGAAATCCTGTTAGAAGCAGTATGGGCTCCAGAACAGATTGCTGTAATGCACTGCAAAGGTCATGGACGAGGAAGGGATCCAATAACCAGAGGAAATCATGCTGCTGACAAAGCAGCTCGAGAGGCAGCCCAAAAGCCTGTGGGAGGATTTATAGCAGCCCTCATACCAGAGGTAGTTCCAGAAGAAGTTAAACCTCACTATACCCCAGAAGAGAGGAAATGGGCTGAAAAGGAAGGAGCAGTTGTGAAGGACGGTTGGATGATCCTGCCAGACAATAGGATTTATGTACCTCATCATCTAGCAGGCACAATTGTAAGAAATTATCATGAATCTACTCACCTTGGCGGTACTGCAACCAGAGAGAGTCTCAGTCGGAAGTTGTATATTATTAACCTATCACAATTAGCAACTTGCATTTCACAGAAATGTGTTCTTTGTGCTAAAAACAATCCCAGGCAGGGACCGGTACAACCTCCTGGAATCCAACATGTGGGATATGTCCCCATGGAAAGCCTAATTGTGGACTTCACAGAGCTGGTCCCTTCTAAGGGATTCAAGTATCTCCTTGTGTTTGTAGATACTCTTACCGGATGGGTTGAAGCTTTTCCCACCCGAACTGAAAAGGCACGAGAGGTAACTAAGAGACTCCTCACTGAATTGATCCCGAGGTTTGGATTACCTAGATGCATTGGAAGTGATAATGGGCCAGCGTTCATTGATCAAGTAGTACAAGAAGTATGTCGAGTCCTACAAGTGAAATGGAGACTGCATGCAGCCTATAGGCCTCAGAGTTCAGGGAAAACTGAAAGAATGAATCGGACTCTGAAAACCCAATTGGCAAAATTAACCCAGGAAACGGGATTGGGATGGGTAGATGTGTTACCCATAACACTGTTTCGTGTTCGGTGTGCACCCACAAAAAGACTTAAGTTGTCACCTTTTGAGCTCCTGTATGGGAGACCGCCCTCCTTTGTTCAGGATATTTCAGCTGATCTTAAACAAATAGGAGACCATGTGACACAGGGACAAGTGCAATCTCTCTCCCGTGTTTTTGTTTCTCTTAACAGGTGGGCCCTCGAGCGTACGCCGTGCAGCATTGCCGAGCCGATTCATCAGTTCCAGGCTGGCGATAGCGTATGGGTGAAAGAGTGGAAACGTGATCCACTTGCACCTAAGTGGCGTGGACCTTACACCGTCTTGCTCTCTACTCCAACAGCGGTGAAGGTAGCTGAGGTGACCCCCTGGATTCATCACTCCCGTTTGAAGAAGTCCGAAGGCAGTTGGACGTGCAAAGGTGACCCCTCTAATCCTCTTAAACTGACTCTCTCCAAAAACCCCTGTATCTAGCCCTACCGGGAACGGGCTAGGTCACGGGCAACATTAGACGACCGGCCTGCTGCAGCCACAACCTGGAAGCTGGCTGACCTGCGCACGCCTGAAGCTTGAGGAGCATCTGAACCAGCGATTGTGAAAGGAAAGATTCTCTTATACAATTGATTGACTGCCCCACAATTGATTGACTGCCCCCCCCTTGTGGAACAATTATCAGAGATATTACTCATTGGGGATCCTCGGGATATATGTTTTGGTCTTGGTGGTTCCCCATTTCTGTCACTGGGGGAATTATATTGGGACTAATATTTATTTGCTATCACAATAAGGTAATCTTTTGTGGAAGGAATGCATATGCTAGACATCAACATGATTCTATTAATCCTGATCCCTTGGGAAGGGGAAGGGTCCTTGAATCTGGCCAAATTGACTAAATATGGATTCCACCATGACCACAATATGTGGGTAGGTTTAGCTGAAATGGTAGCCAATGTTGCAAATAGGACCAATTGCCTTGTTTGCTCTCTCGGGCCAGATGATTCAGAGGGAGGTATGCCCTTATTACCGATACCATTAGATGCCATTGGTATGGTAAGCGAAATACCACACCAAACAGAAGTACAGAATTTCCCCGGATGGAACTCAACTAAACCATTACGAGTTATACCTGTACAAGGGGAATTCTGTGTACATAGATCATCAGATGCAGCTGATTCTACCATGATAGGCTCTTCTCATTGTCACTATACTTGGGATAATATTAAGAATACCTGGGCACACGATACTACCTATCGAACTCGGGATGCCTTGCCCTGTGCACCTCCTTTTATTCATGCATGGAAAGTGGTATGGAACATAACTGTGACAGAAAAAGGCAATCTAACATACTGCACTGTGAACTCTCTACCTCTTTTGCTATTTCGCCTTCTGTACTCCACGTACCAAAGACCTCAGACACGATGGTTGTGGTGGATATGTGGAGAATGGGCATACAAGAAACTCCCCTCCAAATGGAGTGGGACTTGTTTCCTGGGATGGGTATTACCACCAATGTGGATTATGCCCACTAATTTGGCCAAGCGTACACGAAGAAACGCTGATATTTCTCATATAGCAGGAGGAAGTACCCAAAGTTGGAGCGGTACTGATGATTGGCCACCAGAGCGCATTATAGCCTATTATGATCCTGCCTCCTGGAATCCTGGTGAGCTCATTCAAGGGGCACGGGATCCTATTTATAATCTAAACAGAATAATTCGATTGCAAGCAGTAGTGGAACTTGTAACCAATGCAACGGCCAAGAGTTTGAGACTTATTGCACAACAGTTGGATGAAAGTAGAGCCGCCATTTTGCAGCTGAAAATGGGAATGGATTATGTACTTGCCAAGCAGGGAGGCCTATGTGGAGTCTTGAACTTGACAGGGAATGCCTGTTGCTTTAACATTTCAGATAATGGTGAGGCAATCCGTGTGTTGGCCACAAAGATGGAGAATATAGCACATGTCCCAGTACAAACATGGGAAGGATGGGATATGGGATGGCTCACCAATTGGTTACCTAATGTCACAGGACTCAAAGGGATACTATTGTCTTGCTTGTTTTTCTTGACAGTAGTGGTAATGGTTTTATGTATGATGCCATGTATCATTTCATGTTTTAGAAGTACAATTAGCAAGATGGTTTCGAATGAAACTCTACCTCATATCATGGCCCTATACAGAGCTTTACCTCAGGAATATGATGAAGGTCAAGCTATCAAGGACACTTGGAATGAAGGTCCTTGAGCTTGAAAGGGGGGAATGAGGCATCAGGCATAAGCCTGCATTTTATTAATGTTTGATCAGGACTTGTATATTAGAGAGAGCCTAAAAGATTTTCAAATGTTTCATGCCAGGCAGAGAAAACCTTGGCCATTCTCCTAAGACAAGGGGCCCCCCCTTTGATTGATAGCAGAAAACAATTCTCAAAGTCGTAAAAGCTGAAATTACAGACTGAGTAATGACACTGACCCTACATGTTACAGAAGATAACAAAGGCAGAGATAAATATAATTAGGAATGGGCAAATAGTAAAATGATACCATGGGCCTCTCTTAAACCTTGAGCTGTATTTTCTAAGGCCAGAGGCAAATGGGGAGAAGCATCTAGCTGACAGAGAAAGAGAGGCTTTTTTTGGGAAGTCTTTTTAAAACTGTTTCTTTCTTAAACTGAGAGAGTTTGAGGAAGAGCTAATGGGAAAAGCAGCTGGCTGGAGAAGGGGGGGATGTAAACTGAAGAGGTTTCTTCTGAAACTGTTTTAAACTGAGTTCCCTTTTTACAAAGACCTTATTCTTTTTAAGAGGCTACTTGTGTTGTGTATTAAATGTATTGGCTTAAATGTAATTATGCAAAGGATTTAAGAAATGCTAGATTTCATATAGTTGTAAAGAGTTGTATTTTATCTTGAAATTAAGTTAGCCAGCAACCTAGCCCTCCAGCCAGACAAGAAGACGCCAGTCCTGGGCAGTCCTGATATATGGCTGTCAGACATTTGTTTGGAAACCTTCAAATGAAGGATATCTTTCAATGTTGATGTGAAACTCAAGATCCTTGACATATGTTTAAGATAAAAATTTAAGATTAACCATTTGTTTTAGAAGGCAATAGGGCAGGGAGGGCAAGAGGTGAGCTGGTAATTAAGATTCCTTGTTGAGACACATGTAAGATATATTACTACTTATTTGTCATTTATAGATGTAACAATATATAGCTGTTTGTGTTCCATATAAGGACAGGAGGATGTGGGTGTATCTTTTAGGATTGGATATAGCAATCAGCCAATAGGAAATCCAACCAGGCTGATTGGACAGAGGCAGCCAAAGGAGGAGCAAAGGGGGCTGGATTAAGGGAATATAAGGGCTGGCCATAATGGCAGGAGCCAGGCCAGAGCTTGGTAACCATATACCACTGTGCCTCTCATTTATTTGTCTGACAAATAAATAATTATTTTAATTTCTCTATTGCTGCGTTGAATATTTCATTCCAGCTAAGCGTTAACCACAAGCAGGGTGCTACAATGCTACACAAGAGCAATCCAGATAAATCCTGCGTTTGCCGATGCCCACAGCAACCTCACTTCCATCCATAAGGTAAGCTTTGTGTCTCTGCTAAATCTATTTAAAAAAAAAAAAAACTGGGGGGGGCAGCAGGGGAATCTTAGTTTTTACAAAAGGAAAACAACTGGCAAAAGCCGTCCCAAACCGAGATGGGGCACAAAAAGAAAAAGGGGAGAATTGGAATTTATGCTGGAAGTGTGAGGAGGCAGAGGGCACGCCGATACGTTTATGGTGGGGCTACAGAAACGTTAAAAAATTCATGAGGAAATAAAAAAGATGATCAGAATTTAGAGGGGAAAACCAGAGGCATATTTACTGAGTATAAGAGGTAAAGAAATACCACAAGATGGGAAGATATTATTCTTATACGCGACAGCTGCAGCAAGGCTACTCCTTGCACAAAACTGGAACAGGAAATATATACCCACAAAGGATGACTGGATAAAGAAACTAATTGAATTTATAGAACTGGCAAGGTCAAGTGCAGTAATAAGGTACCAATCAAACTGGAAAATAAAAATATAATGGAAATGGTTTGAAGATTATGTGTTCAAGTACTGCTCAAAAACTAACATGTTGATATGTTTGGTTTAATGTTTGTAAATCTGGTTTATAATAATAATAAATAGTAAGTTAAAAGAGTTAAGAAATATAAATTTAGATAAAAATTGCAATGTGAATGTGAGTGAAGGAAGTCACGTGGGTATTTGGGTAAATGCTGAGTTGTGTATAGGGTTAGATGTGGGGAATCCATATATGTAATGTATAGTGTTGAAAATGTACGGCAACTAGCATGTAAAATGAAATCAAAAATAAATAAATAAATAGGGGGGAAATAAAAATGGCAATGTGAAATATTATATAGGAGGGTGAGGGGCGGTGGAGGGAAGCCACAAGGGTGGTTTTAATGTCTGAAATTTTGGGTGGTAGGGTAATACGAATTTTGTTTTGTGTCTATGTGTTTGTTTGTAAATAAATTTTTTAAAAGGAAAATGAAAAAATTGCTATTTTTACTTTGAAATAAAAATGGGGGGGGAGGTCTTATACGGGTGATTGGGTGGGTGAATGGCTCATTTTCTTAAATTTGAGCCCCCCCAAATAGAGGGTGGCTTATATAGACGGAAAGTATGGTGGAGTTCCACACCCAAAAATCTCATTGTGACTTCCAATCACCCCTACGTCACATTTCCGATGGCGCCCTTTTGCTCGTCTCTCCTAGATCTCAAAATGCATTGGTTTTGTCATATTTCCTGCTGTCCTTTGTCAATCCACACCTGCCAAAGAATTTAAATTTTCCCAACATTTTTTTTTAGACCACACATGTCCAGCGTGTGGCCGGGGAGCGTAACCTGGTTTACTTACTGGGGCAACCCCCCCCCCAAATGCTCAACAACTTCAATCCTAAAAAGAGCTCAACAACCTTGGGGTTAAATCCTAAAACAGCTCAACAAATTTGCCCCGCCCTCATGTCAAATCTGGCCCTCTTTGGGAAAATTTGGGCACCCCTGTAAATTTAGACAATACAGTCCTATCTCGGGTTAAATATGCTTCAGGATGAATATTTTTGGGTTGCGCTCCGCAGTGACCCAGAAGTAACGGAGCACGTTACTTGCGGGTTTCGCCGCATGCACAGACCCTCAAAATGATGTCATGCGCAGAAGCGGCGAATTGCGACGTGCAGATGCGGGTTGCATTCGCTTCAGGATGCGAACGGGGCTCCGGAACGGATCCCATTCACATCCAGAGGTACCACTGTACTCTGCAAGTGTCCTGTTCTCTATGAAATGTTTCTTCCAAAACCTCTCGTAATTCTGCCTGTATTATAATCTTGCTAATTCTGCGTATTTTAGCCTTTTTGCTAGCTACGCCAACTTAGTAGGGATGGGATTCTCCTTTCCATCCTTTGTCTGTTAAGATTCTCGCTGCGGCTATTGTAGACACTGTGACTTGCCATTGTTTTATAACCATTTATTGTAACATTTATTCTATGATCAATTACAATAATCATTCATTGTAATATTCATTTATTGTACGATTAATTACAATTTATTGTAATTGTTAAGAGTAGGTTTCTATTGAATTTTTACATGCTGATACTCAATATTATTCTATAGCATGGGGAGGCAAACTACGGCCCCATGGCCTTCTCAATCTAGCCGGGAGTCGGCATGTTTTGACACGAGTATAATGTGTCCTTTTATTTAAAATGCACCTCTGGGTTATTTGTGGGACATAGGAATGCGTTCCTTTTTCCCCCTCCCCAAAATCTAGTCTGGCCCCCACAAGGTCTAAGGGACAGTGGACGGCCCCCTGCTGAAAAAGTTTGCCGACCCCTGTTCTATTCCAATGATTGTTGAATGTTACTTTATAAGTCTACCAGGTGTGGATCATCGTGCCTTCTGTCTGTTCTTCATCTTTGGTTTTGATGGTTGAGAAAAAAGCTAGTGGCAATTGCTGAAATATCCCTCCCTTTCTAGGATTCCGGAAACATCCCAGAGGCAATTGCTTCGTATCGCACCGTCTTGAAACTGAAGCCGGATTTTCCTGACGCTTACTGCAACCTGGCGCACTGTTTGCAGGTGAGGCAGAGTTTTAAGGGCCAACACTCCCAGGGTTTCCGGCATTTGGGAACCGAGGCGTTTGAGTCCCAAGGTACCACGGTAATGGTAAAAGCGTCACCTAATTCAGGAATTGTCCAATGTCACTTTAGAGACCAACTCAGTTTGTTCTGTGTCTAAGCTTTCATGTGCAGGCAGACTTATTCAGATACACTGAAGCGGAAGTCCCCACACCCTGATATTTAGAGGGAGGGTGGGGCGGGGTATTTCTCTGAACGGTAGTAGGACTCAATCGGTATGGTCAACCTGTGGACGAATGTGTCTCATTACATATCCTAAAACTATTTCAGGTCATCTGCGTACCATCCCTTGTTTTTTCAGTCATTCACAGTTGCCAGCAGGTGGACCATACCCATTGACTCCTACTACCCTTCGGAGAAAAACCCCAACTCACCCTCCCACTATATATCAGGGTCTGGGGGCTTCTCCTTACTCTTATATAGCAGGGTCTGGGGACTTCTCCCTCTGTATATCAGGGTCTGGGGACTTCCGCTTCAGTGTATCTGAAGAAGTGTGCATGCACACAAAAGCTTATATCAGGCATCCCCAACCTGCGCCCCCCCCCCGATGTTTTGGCCTACAACTCCCATGATCCCTAGCTAACAGGACCAGTGGTCGGGGATGATGGGAATTGTAGTCTAAAACATCTGGAGGGCCGAAGGCTTGGGGTGCCTGGCTTATACCAAGAACAAACTTTGTTGGTCTCTAAGGCACTACTGGACAATTTTTATATATATATTGACTTCATCAGACCTGAATCTAGAACCCTGGTTTTCTTTGCCCCCTTTCAGATCGTCTGTGATTGGACCGATTACGGCGAGAGAATGAAGAAGCTTGTCAGTATTGTGGCTGACCAGCTGGAGAAGAACCGGCTCCCTTCGGTGCACCCGCATCACAGCATGCTGTATCCGCTGTCTCACGGCTTCCGAAAGGCTATTGCCGAGAGACATGGGAACCTTTGCCTGGACAAGGTGGGTCTATGCTGTGAAGAGGTGTGCGCCGCTCCGTTCCGTCAGAGTTTGAATGCTTTCATGTTGGCTTTGGATATATAATAATATATAATAATTTATTATTTCTACCCTGCCCATCTGTCTGGGTATCCTCAGCCACTCTGGGTGGCTGCCAACCAAATATTAAAAACACAAGGCAGCATTAAATATTTAAAAACTTCCCTAAACAGGGCTGCCTTCAGATGTCTTTTAAAAGTGAGATAATTGCTTATTTCTTTGACATCTGATGGAAGGGCGTTCCACAGGGCGGCCGTCACCACGAGAAGGCCCTCTGCCTGCTTCCCTGTAACTTGGCTTCTTGCAGGGAGGGAAGCGCCAGAAGGCCCTCGGGAGAGGGACCCCGGTGTCCGGGGTGGAGATGCTCCTTCAGGTCTACTGGGCCGAGGCCATTGAGGGCTTTCAAGGTCAGCACCGACACTATGAATTGTGCTTGGAAACGTACTGGGAGCCAAAGCAGATCTCTTGGGACCGGTGGTATGTGGTCTCAGTCAGACTGGATTTAAATCCTTTATTTTACAGAAAGGCTTGATCTTGCTGGCATCCTCTTAATATTGACAACCAGAGGAAAGTTTCATCTGCTGGGCTGTTTAGGGCTTTCAAGGTCAGCACCAACACTTTGAATTGTGCCCGGAAACGTACTGGGAGTCAATGCAGGTCTTTCAAGACTGGTGTTATGTGGTCTCTGCGGCTGTTCACGGCCCCCAGTCTGGCTACCACATTCTGGATTAATTGCAGTAAGGTAGCCCCACATAGAGCGCATTGCAGTCGTCCAAGCTGGAGATAACAAGAGCATGCGCCACTCTGGCAAGAGAGTCCGTGGGCAGGGAGGGTCTTATCCTGCATCCCAGATAGAGCTGCCCTGGACACAGAACAGACCTGTGCCTCCATGGGTCCAAAATGACCCCCAGACTGTGCAGCTGGTCCTTCAGGGGCACAGTTGCCCCGTTCAGGACCAGGGAGTCCCCCCCACCCGCCCACACACCACAGAACTTCAGTCTTGTCAGGATTCAACCTCAACCAGTTAGCTGCCATCCATCCTCCAACCGCCTCGAGGCACCCGCGCAGGAACTCCACCGCCTTTGCCGGCTCTGATTTGAAAGAGAGGTAGAGCTCTCTATCAGGCTTCCTCAACCTTGGCCCTCCTGATGCTTTTGGCCTACAGCTCCATGGTCCCTAGCTAGCAGGTCTAGTGGTCAGGGATGATGGGCACTGTAGTTTGAAAACAGCTGGAGGGCCAAGGTTTAGGAAGCCTGCTCTGTATTGGCGCCAATGGCTGTTAAGCGAAAAAATTCCAGGGTGAGTGACTCCTTGACAGCCTAGCTCACCGGGGCACTTGTCCCCCATGGGTCCATGCTGTCAGTAAAAGGAGGAAGTCCCAGCCCGGTAATTTGGAGCAAAACAGTGGTCAGTAGACCATGATTCTTACTGTTGCACCACAGGTCTGCCCAGGAGTAAGAACCCCGAGCATGGGGCAATGTCAACTTTTAAAACTTCCTTCTTCCCCCCAGAATACACTTCAAGCAGCATCGTTGATACATCATCACTACATCACTAGCACATCACAAATGAGGAGGGGTATACAAGGGTTATGCATTCACTATGAGGTCCCTTTATCAGACCCCTTAAATCTCCATCACTGAAAGAACAATAAAACTCTTGACACGTCCTTTCCCACTGGACTTGTCTGGAGATGGGCATTCAGAACACCTGCCTTGCTAAACTGCCTTGGCAGATGTCTATGGTTGCCCCCTTGGTCCCTCCCTCGGTGGGGTGCCGTGTATGTGCTCTCAGGCTTGGGGAATTCTGGCGGGATGCCCTGTTCCTGCTGCCTACATGACTTCCTGCTTCTTGGCTCATGGAGGGAGGTGGAGCCCAAATTCGTTCAAATGGCGGAATGAGGAGAGTCGGTTAAAGCATAGATTTTCTGCGTGTCTTTCTTGGGCTGTCAAGTCAAAGGTATGTATATTTGTAACATTGGAACAACTTCAAAGATGTGGCCTCATGTCCCCCACCCCCATGTCATTTCCGTAACCCGGCTTTCTTGAATCCCCTTGCTAGATCAACGTGCTCCACAAGCCGCCTTACGAGCACCCCAAGGACCTGAAAGGCAGTGAGGGCCGGCTCCGCGTTGACTACCTGAGCTCTGACTTTGGGAACCACCCCACCTCCCATCTCATGCAGTGAATCCCAGGCATGCACAATTCGGACAAATTTGAGGTGAGGTGCACAAGAGGGCAGCTGTGTGAGTAGCTCAGGCGGCAGAGCGCTGAGACTCTGAATCTTGGGGTCATGGGTACGAGCCCCACGTTGGGCCAAACGAATGAATACAGCCTAGGACCGCCTCTCCACGGAGGATCTAACAGTCTGCAAATAAAAAAATGTTAGAGGTCCTGGGCTTCAGGGAGATTAGGCTGGCCTCGACCAGGGCCAGGGCCTTTTCAGCCTTGGCCCCGGCCTGGTGGAACTCTCTGCCACAAGAGATCAGGACCCTGTGGGATCTGACATCTTTCTGCAGGGCCTGTAAGATGGAGTTGTTCCGCCGGGCCTTTGGTTCAACCTGACTCCCCTTCTCTTTTTGTGTAAGGACTAGTATGAAAGAGGCCTCCCAGTGTTCTCACAGGCCCATATAAGAGTTGGGCCTGATGAGCGTTTACTGTTCCCAACCCTAATCCTGCGGAAAGCCATCTAATTGGATTTGAATTTGATCCTGGCTTGTTTTCAGGAGGTAATTTCGTTATTGCTTGATTTTATACCAGTGTTACATATTTGGTGTTAGCCTCCCTGAGCCCGGTTTCGGACGGGGAGGGCAGGATACAAATAAAAGTTATTATTATTATTATTATTATTATTATTATTATTATTATTATTATTATTATTATTATTATTATTATCATCATTATCATTATCATTATCCTCTTAATTTGCATCAGCCCTTGGTTGTAGCAATAAAACAACGAGATGATCTGCAAGGAATAGAAATGAAAAATCAATGATATCAAATACATTTGAGGGTTTTGAATCGAGAGTGGACCTTATTCTGACTGCCCCAGCTCAAAACCCGGCCGCCTTTGCCGTAACCTGCTCCTCTTGATCTGCCAAGAGAGGACTCTGGGGTAGTGGTTGGGCAACCCGGAACAGGCAATAAAGGAGGGGTAATCATCTCACGACAAACCTAGACAGCATCTTAAAAAGCAGAGACACCACCTTGCCAACAAGGTCAGTATAGTAAAAGCTATGTTTTCCCAGTAGTGATGTATGGAAGTGAGAGCTGGACCATAAAGAAGGCTGATCGCCGAAGAATTGATGCTTTTGAATTATGATGCTGGAGGAGACTCTTGAGAGTCCCATGGACTGCAAGAAGATCAAACCTATCCATTCTGAAGGAAATCAGCCCAGAGTGCTCACTGGAAGGACACATCCTGAAGCTGAGGCTCCAAGACTTTGGCCACCTCATGAGAAGAGAATCATAGAATCATAGAGTTGGAATAGACCACAAGGGCCATCGAGTCCAACCCCCTGCCAAGCAGGAAACACCATCAGAGCACTCCTGACATATGGTTGTCAAGCCTCTGCTTAAAGACCTCCAAAGAAGGAGACTCCACCACACTCCTTGGCAGCAAATTCCACTGTCAAACAGCTCTTACTGTCAGGAAGTTCTTCCTAATGTTTAGGTGGAATCTTCTTTCTTGTAGTTTGGATCCATTGCTCCGTGTCCGCTTCTCTGGAGCAGCAGAAAACAACCTTTCTCCCTCCTCTATGTGACATCCTTTTATATATTTGAACATGGCTATCATATCACCCCTTAACCTCCTCTTCTCCAGGCTAAACATGCCCAGCTCCCTTAGCCGTTCCTCATAAGGCATCGTTTCCAGGCCTTTGACCATTTTGGTTGCCCTCCTCTGGACACGTTCCAGTTTGTCAGTGTCCTTCTTGAATTGTGGTGCCCAGAACTGGACACAATACTCTAGGTGAGGTCTGACCAGAGCAGAATACAGTGGCACTATTACTTCCCTTGATCTAGATGCTATACTCCTATTGATGCAGCCCAGAATTGCATTGGCTTTTTTAGCTGCTGCGTCACACTGTTGGCTCATGTCAAGTTTATGGTCAACCAAGACTCCTAGATCCTTTTCACATGTACTGCTCTCAAGCCAGGTGTCCCCCATCTTGTTTTTGTGCCTCTCATTTTTTTTGCCCAAGTGTAATACTTTACATTTCTCCCTGTTAAAATTCATCTTGTTTGTTTTTGCCCAGTTCTCTAATCTGTCAAGGTCGTTTTGAAGTGTGATCCTGTCCTCTGGGGTGTTAGCCACCCCTCCCAGTTTGGTGTCATCTGCAAATTTGATCAGGATGCCCTTGAATCCATCATCCAAGTCGTTGATAAAGATGTTGAATAAGACCGGGCCCAAGACAGAACCCTGTGGCACCCCACTAGTCGCTCTTCTCGAGGATGAAGAGGAACCATTGATGAGAACCCTTTGGGTTCGGTCAGTCAGCCAGTTACAAATCCACTGAGTGGTAGCATAGTCAAGACCGCATTTTACCAGCTTCTTTACAAGAATATCATGGGGCACCTTGTCAAATGCCTTGCTGAAATCAAGGTAGGCTACATCCACTGCGTTCCCTTCATCTACCAGGCTTGTAATTCTGTCAAAAAAGGAGATCAGGTTAGTCTGACATGACTTATTTTTCAGAAATCCATGCTGACTATTGGTATCACAGCATTCCTTTCTAGGTGCTCACAGACTGTTTGCTTAATGATCTGCTCCAGAATCTTCCCTGGTATTGATGTCAGACTGACTGGGCGATAATTATTTGGGTCCTCTCTTTTCCCCTTTTTGAAAATGGGGACAACATTTGCCCTCCTCCAGTCTGCCGGGACTTTGCCTGTTCTCCAGGAATTCTCAAAGATGACTGCCAGTGGTTCTGAGATCACATCTGCCAGTTCTTTTAATACTCTTGGATGCAGTTCATCTGGCCCTGGAGACTTGAATACATCTAAACTAGCCAAGTATTCTTGTACTATCTCCTTAGTTATTCTGGGCTGTGTTTCCTTTGCTGAATCATTTGCTCCAAATTCTTCAGGTCGGGCATTGTTTTCTTTATCGGAGAAGACTGAGGCAAAGAAGGCATTGAGGAGTTCAGCCCTTTCTGTGTCCCCTGTTTGCATTTCACCATCTTCTCCTCTGAGTGACCCCACTGTTTCTTTGTTCTTCCTTTTGCTACGAACATACCCATAAAAGCCTTTTTTGTTGCTTTTAACCTCTCTAGCCAGCCTGAGTTCATTCTGTGCTTTAGCTTTTCTGACTTTGTGTCTACATGTGCTGGCTATTTGTTTGAATTCCTCTTTGGTGGTTTCCCCCCTTTTCCAGTTTTTGTACACATCCTTTTTTAATCTTAACTCAGTTAAAAGTTCTTTAGATAGCCACCCTGGCTTCTTTAGGCAACTTCCATGTTTCAGTCTCATTGGTATTGCCTGACGTTGTGCTTTTAGTATCTCCCTCTTAACAAACTCCCAGCCATCATGAACTCCCTTTCCTTTTAGTATTACTGTCCATGGGATCTCACCCAGCATTTCCTGGATTTCCTTGAAAAGACCCTGGTGTTGGGAAAGATGGAGGGCACAAGGAGAAGGGGACAACGGAGGACGAGATGGTGGGACAGTGTTCTCGAAGCTACCAGCATGAGTTGGACCAAACTGCGGGAGGCAGTGGAAGACAGAAGTGCCTGGCATGCTCTGGTCCAGGGGGTCACGAAGAGTTGGACACGACTAAACAACAACACAATCATCTCCTCAAGGCTTTTTATAAAGCACATGCACTACTGATTTGGTGCTACATGGGACATGAGCGTTTCCCATGTGGAATCTGTCGGAATCGTCCCTCGAGTCCAGTCCAGGGCGAGACATTTGATCTTGCAAGGTTCAAAGCTGTCGGCATTTTGGGATTGCTTGGTGATGCAGATCAGGTGCTGGAGAGTCGAAATGGGACGGTGGGAAATTTCCTGATAGCAGTCAAGTTGTTCTGACACTTGAGATCATTTAGGCACTGACAGATTAGACCAGGCATCCCCAGCCGTCGGCCCTTCAGATGTTTTGGACTACAATTCCCATCATCCCTGACCACTGGTCCTGTGAGGTAGGGATCATGGGAGTTGTAGGACAAAAACATCTGGAGGGCCGCAGGTTGGGAATGCCTGGATTAGACTGTTTGCTTGACTAAAACCCAAAGTCAGTATCTGTTGTGGGGATAAGCCACAAGAGGGAAGCTCTTTGGCAAAGATTCCCACATTGCAGGGGGTAAGCCTAGATGAGCCTCGTGGCCCTTTCAAACTCCCTAGTTCTATGATTATATATTAGCAATTGCTTCATCATTGAGGAAAGCTGTGATGGTTCATGCGCTTCGTAAATTCTGGCCTTTTCCTGCGATGTTTGGGAAAGATGGGCTTTGTCTACTGTTTATCGGCCTGTGTTTTGCTGCGCCTCACGTGCTTCCTGCTCAAGTGACCCTCAAATGTATTTTATACAATGGACTTTTTATTTCCATTCTTGATTGATATTTATTACGGCCATTGGCCCGTCACACGACAGTTTCCCACCAACATATATATACTTAAACCTCCAAATTTAAAACAGCTAAAAACTTACAAGAACAGACAAGAACCAAAGCAAAATAAGCAAAAGACCCAACAACATACATTACAATAAATTTGCAACATAGACATCGTCTTCTGCTCATAAATTAATAAAAGACATCAGTGGTGATATCACCTAGTTACATCCTAAAACATATATCATGGTTTAAAAGGGTCATCCGAGCCACACAGGAGTCCGTTTTTCTTCTTTAGGGATAGGACGCTGATCAAGAATCTGGCAACCGTGAGTGATCTTAGGGGATCTTCATCATTTAGTAGATATCTCAGTTTGGCTTCATTCCAATCATCGGCGATTCCCTTTAGATATGGATCAAGAAACTTGCTCCTGGCCGATGAGTGAGAAGCACAATCAAAGATTATGTGATGCAACGATTCCGGTGCCCCACAATTACAATCACATAAGAGCGATATCTGTCCATTGGAAAATCTATTTCTCAGCACGTTCGATGGGAAGGCGTTGAATCTTGCCTTTATAAAGGCATATCTATGGGACTTCCGGTCGGTGCCAGCGCTTAATGGCGGTCCTGCCTCCGAGCTCCGGAGAAGGACTGCTTCGCAAGTTCGGGTCTTACCCGCTACGGCGAGCGGGGGACCCCTAAAATCCCAGGCGCTGAAGCCTGAGAACAAGGAGACTCGGTGGGCACCTTTTGCGCCCCCCGATACCGTGAAAGAGCCTTTTTAAAGGCTACGGATCGACATCGGGAGTGAGCGCGGTGCTGAGAGTCGCTACCCAGCCTGCGAAGTGAAGCCGCGTCGCCATTAGCGGAGAGCGCCGATTCCTTCCTGAAAAGAAATTTGGACTGAATTCCCGTGAGTAGGAACTGAAAAACAATTGGGACCTTACTTAAACCTTAGAAACCGAGCTGAAAGCGGGGGGCTAAATCAAGGAAGTCTGCCTCCCCCCGACTGCATGAAATTGAAAGCAGCGGAACTTTAAACTTGCATCCGATGAAACTTGCTTTTTAAGTAACTGAACCGGGCACGGGGACTCTGGATCTCCCCTCCAGCTAGCAGGGCAGAGGGGAGACGAATGAGACTGTAAATCTGCAAGATCTATTTCAAGCAAAACCCTCTGCTGTCTCGCTTTAAAAGTATGAAACGGTCTGCCTTCTCAGAACAATAGCTCACTGAACCGACTTTGCCCGCAAAGTGATACTATGATACTGTGATACAAAGTTTATACAGTGATTGGCCACAGTGTAATATAAGGGGAAACAACATAGACTGTGAAACTGTGAAACTGTGGCAATTTGCAGTTACAAGCCTATAGCAATATTGATTTTGACTGTGAAAATCCTTCCTTTTTATACCTTTGGACATTCTCCTTTGTTCTTGTATTTGAACTCTTTACTTTATGGCCATTTTGATTTGCTCCCCCTAGAGGGTAATGAAAGTTTGACACGGCCCAGGACAGTGGAATTTCCCAGCAGAACAGCTCCCGTGGGAAGTGACCTTGACATGAGTGGTACACAGGAAGAGATTGTCACAAGAGCCAAAATAAGACAACAACAACAACAGCTGCAACAGCAGTCGACAAAGAAAAGAGGCTCAATTTCAGCTCCAACTCCAGGACCAGCAGGAACAACAGAACAGGAAAAAGGAGCAGCTGCCTCCATGGAAGCGGTGACAGATGCTTTGCTTAAGATAAATCAAACTCTGGAGTCTTTGACAAAACAAACTTCAGAAAATACGCAAAAATTAACAGAGATATCAGCAAGATTAAATCAGAATACAGAATCCATCAATAAATTGGTGGAGGAAAACGCAACCACACGCCAAATTGCCGAGGATGCGAAAGCCGCTGCTGGAGAGACGCAGGAGAAACTAGAACCGATTGCCAAGAAGGTCTACGAGCACGACGCAACTCTGGCTTTGTGGGACTTACAGAGAAAAGAGAGAAACTTAAAACTAAGGTCGATTCCAGAGAATGAGAGAGACAATCTCGCGGAATACCTGACACAGGAGTTTGTGGGCTGTTGGGATTTGGAGGAAGACGAATTTAAAATTACAACAGCTTTCAGATTGGGCAAAAAACAGGACAGAAAGACCCCGAGAGATTGCCTGATCACATTTAGATCCAAGGAAGAAAGAGACAAAATCCTAGGACTACATTTCCAAAAGGCCCTTCAAATTGGTAACTCAACTGTACAGATCTTTAAAGACATCCCAAAATACATCCTGGATTTAAGAAACTTCTACAAGGATTTGGTTCTCTTGCTAAAGAAAAACAACATCCGTTTCAGGTGGGAATTCCCACAAGGACTGTCATTTGACTACAAATTAAAAAAGGTGAAAATAAAGACAATCCAAGATAAAGATAAATTTCTGGCAAGACACCAGGAGGACCTTCAGAAGGGGACTGTGGACGTACTGGCAGAACAGAGGAGAGCACTAGACATTTTGAACCTTTCGATTGGACAGAAACCACTACCATCAGAAGAAGAGCAACAACTTGGAGCTGTTGGAGGAGCTATAAGAAAACAATAAGATGGCGCTACAATTCCTTAGTTGGAATTGTAATGGACTGAATGGGCCTTTGAAGAGAAGACAAGTATTTCACATTTTGAACAGAGAACAATTGGACTTGATATGCCTACAAGAAACGCACATAACCAGAGCTCATAGGAGATTACTTACAAACAAAAGGCTAGGACAAGAATTTGTTTCATCAGACAAAGTTAAGAAAAGAGGAGTTGTAATATATGTGAAAGAAAAATGGGCCCCAAAAATGATTTTTAAAGATGAACAAGGGAGATACCTGGCAGTGGAGATACAAGTACAAGGAGAAAAACTGTTAGTTGTTGGAATTTATGCACCAAATGAAGGCAAATCTGACTTCTTTAAGAGACTTCATGAAACCCTTATGGACTATCTCGACTATAATATGATAATGATGGGAGACATGAATGGCGTGGTCTCCACGAATATGGATAAGTCACAAAGACTAACAATCACTAAGGAAGGGAGACTTCCTAAGACTTTCTTTGAAATGACTGAAAACATGGATTTGATAGATATATGGAGAATAAGGAACCCTCTGGAGAGAGAGGGAACCTTTTTCTCCCAAGCAATGCTGACCTGGACCAGAATTGATCAAATCTGGATTACTAGCGGTATGGCTCCAAAGATTAAGAAGGTAGAAATCTGCCCAAAAACTTGCTCCGACCATAACGCCGTGAAGATGGAAATGAAACTAACATCAACTGGTCAATTTAGATGGAGAATGAATGACACCCTCTTTCGAGACAAGGAAATTCTTACGAAGGCCCAAAAAACCTTAAAAGACTATTTCGAAATAAATTTGAGGGCTGACGTTGAGAAAAGAGTGATCTGGGACGCAAGTAAAGCCGTGATGCGAGGCTTCTTGATTCAACAAAACTCAATAAAGAAGAAAAAACAGAATGAGAAAAAAGAAAAGATTTTGGAAAAGATAAAGGAAGGAGAGAAAAAACTAAGAGCGAAACCAAAGTCCCAGGAGATTTTAAGAGAGATTAAGCTATATCAGTCACAATATATGGAATTGATGAACCTAGAGATTGAATGGAAGATAAAACAGATGAAGCAAAGGACATTCGAATCGGCAAACAAATGTGGTAAACTTCTGGCATGGCAATTGAAGAAAAGGCAGAAATTAAATACAGTCACAAGTCTGGAAGTGGATGGAAAGAATATATCTAAACCTAATGAGATTAGAAACTGTTTCTTGGGCTATTTTAAAAAACTTTATACCCAAGGCCCGCAAAATGAAGAAGATATAGACAAATTCCTTGGAAAATTCGGATTACAAAAAATCTCTCACCAAAACAAGATTGATTTGAACCAGAGAATATCAGAGCAAGAGATAGAGGCTGCCATTCAGAATATGCAACTAGGCAAATCTCCAGGACCAGATGGGCTGACTTCAAGATACTACAAATCACTGAAGGAATGGCTGATTCAACCACTGAAAGAAGTCTGTAATGAGATCCTTGAGGGAAAAAGGGCACCTGAATCGTGGAAAGAAGCATATATTTCACTCATACCAAAGACAGAGACTGAAAAGACTCAACTGAAGAACTACCGCCCAATATCATTACTTAATGTGGATTACAAAATTTTTGCAGACATTTTGGCGAAAAGACTTAAAAGAGTGTTGATGGAGAAGATTCATAGGGACCAGGCAGGCTTTCTCCCTAAAAGACACCTGGCAGACAATGTTAGAAATGTGATAGACATTTTGGAAAAGCTAGAGGTGAATATAAACACTAAAGCAGTATTGATCTTTGTGGACGCGGAGAAAGCCTTTGATAATATTTCCTGGAGCTTTATGTTAAAGAATCTTCAGGGGATGGGGGTAGGTAAAGGTTTTGAGAACGGTATGGCTGCAATATATTCTGAACAAAAAGCTAAATTGATTGTAAATAATGTAGTGACGGAGGAACTTAAGATAGAGAAAGGAACACGACAAGGGTGTCCAATTTCCCCATTACTTTTTATTTCAGTCCTGGAGGTGTTGCTGAATATGATAAGGGAAGACCAGCAGGTTAAGGGGGTACAGGTCGGAGCTAAACATTACAAGTTAAGAGCGTTTGCAGATGACCTAGTATTGACTTTGCAAGAGCCAAACGCTAGTACGAAAAAGGTTTTAGAAATAATACAACAGTTTGGCCAGGTAGCTGGATTCAAGCTGAATAAACAAAAAACCAAAGTCTTAGGGAAAAATCTAACAGAGGCAGAAAAGGAGAAGTTTCAAGAGGAGACAGGGTTGACACTGGTCAAGAAGGTGAAATACCTAGGGGTCTATTTGACATCAAAAAATGTGAATTTGTATAAAGATAATTACGAAAAATGTTGGTCGGAAATTAAAAAAGACCTAGAAATTTGGTCAAATTTGAAACTGTCAATGCTAGGCCGAATCGCTGTGATTAAAATGAATGTATTGCCTAGAATGTTATTTTTGTTCCAGACCTTGCAGATCCTGGATAAGATGGAATGTTTTAAGAGGTGGCAGAAAGATATTTCAAAATTTGTCTGGCAGGGCAAAAAGCCCAGAATTAAATTTAAAATACTGACAGATGCGAAGGAAAGAGGGGGATTTGCCCTGCCGGACTTGAAATTGTACTATGAGGCAGCAGCATTTTGCTGGCTGAAAGAATGGATGCTCCTCGAAAATACAGACATCTTAGATCTGGAAGGTTTTAACAACTCTTTTGGTTGGCATGCATATTTATGGTATGATAAAGTCAACAGTATTTTCAAGAATCACATTGTTAGGAAAGCATTGTTTAATGTTTGGAGAAGATACAAAGACCTTTTGGAAAACAAAACCCCTAGATGGGTCTCACCAGTGGAGGCCAAAGCAGTGAAGAAACTCAATATGGAGGTCGGATGGCCGAAGTATTGGGAAATTTTGGAACAAGATGGAGATAAGTTGAAATTGCAAAGCTATGAGAAACTGAAGCATAAGGTACAAAATTGGTTTCAGTATCATCAAATAGTGGAATTTTTCAAACAGGACAGGAAAATTGGTTTCCAGATGGAAAAATCAAAATTAGAAACTGAATTGCTAGAACCTAATACTAAGAATTTATCCAGAATGTATAATTTGTTGCTGAAATGGAATACACAGGAGGAAACAGTCAAATCAGCCATGATTAAATGGGCGCAGGATGTTGGTCATAACATTATGTCAGATGACTGGGAATGGTTATGGAACACCGGTATTAAATTTACGGCATGTAATGCCTTAAAGGAAAACATTATGAAAATGGTGTACAGGTGGTACATGACCCCAGTCAAGCTGGCAAAAATTTATCATTTGCCCGACAACAAATGTTGGAAATGTAAAGAGACTGAAGGTACTTTTTACCACCTTTGGTGGACATGCCCGAAGATTAAGGCTTTCTGGGAAATGATCTATAATGAAATGAAAAAGGTACTTAAATGTACTTTTCCTAAAAAGCCAGAGGCCTTTCTCCTGGGCATTGTCGGCCAATTGGTGTCGAAGAAAGACCGAACTTTCTTTATGTATGCTACAACAGCAGCAAGAATCCTCATCGCAAAGTATTGGAAGACACAAGATCTACCCACTCTGGAAGAATGGCAGATGAAAGTGATGGACTATATGACATTGGCTGAGATGACAGGCAGAATCCGTGACCAACGAAAAGAGACGGTGGAAGAAGAATGGAGAAAATTTAAAAGTTACCTTAAGGACTACTATAAACTTAATGAATGTTAATGTGCTGTGGTTCTTAGAAACAAAGGGATACAGTGATATAAGATCAGAATATAGAGAGGACTAAGATGACAGAGGTTGAAAAGTAACAATTGGGAGTTGCTACAAAACTTTGGACATTGGGATGCAGAAAGGGGAGGTATGGGGAAGTCCCAGAAAAGAGGTTTATGAAAATATGTTATGAATTTATACATGTATGTTTGTTCTTTCTAAGTGTTTGTTTGTCTTTAAAAATTCTGAAAAACCAATAAAAATTTTATAAAAAAAAAAATATAAAGGCATATCTATGAGTCGAAGAAGTTAAGGAATTCAAATAGTTTGGGAGCCTTAAGAGGGGTAATAAACCAAGGTTTTGAGGTGAGCAGGTACCATTGCCCAACACCATTTTCTGCTGCAAGTCCATCTCCTCTAGTTTACAGGTTACTGTTCTTTTAGCTGGAACTATGTCCTGCTCTAGTAATTTAGATGGGGAGATTCCCATTGCCGTAATTTTCAGTTGTAAATTTTTTACCCATGGGCTCTGGAAATCATCTCTCCACATACATTGTATCAAATACAAGTTTGGGAGATTGTGCCATAGAGATAACCAGTGACAGAGTATGTGCTTCCACAGGGCGTTTTCCAGGGATACAATATTAAGTTCCATGTGTAACGCTGTATTACTTACACAGTTGGGCAGTTTCAATATCCCTCTTAAAAACTGATTTTGAATAACCTGTAGGTGAGATAGGTTGACAAAAGTCCCCCAAGTTGAGATGGCATAAGCAATTGTCGGGATCACCTTGGCCTTGAACACTTTCAACGCCGATGGGATGTGGAGGGCTCCATCGGTGAAGAAGAATCGCAAGATCGCCAAGGAGATAGCTTTGGCTCTGTTTGTAACATAAGCTACATGGGCCTTCCATCTAAGGTTATGTTGTAACCAAACTCCCAAGTACAGTAGTGCCCCGCAAGACGAATGCCTCGCAAGACAAAAAACTCGCTAGACGAAAGGTTTTTTCGTCCGCGATTTGCCTCGCAAGACGAATTCCCCTATGGGCTTGCTTCGCAAGACGAAAGCCCATAGGGAAATCTCCGGGGACCTCTTTTAAATGCTAGCGGTGGGGAGCAAAGCCTTTCCCCCCCCCTCCGGCCTTCAGAAGAGGTCCAGGAAGGCTGGCGGGGGCCAAAAGGCTTTGCTCCCCAGCGCCAGCATTTTAAAAGCAGTCCGGGATAGCAGGGAAGCGCTTCCTGCTATCCCGGACGGCTTTTGAAGGCAGGAGAGATCCGCGAAGCCTGGGCGCGCTGCGCGCAGGCTTCGGCATGCCGGCAAGTCTCCGCCAGCAGCGGCAGCGCTGCCGCTGCTGGCAGAGAGATCCGCGAAGCCTGGGCGCGCTGCGCGCAGGCTTCGGCATGCCGGCAAGTCTCCGCCAGCAGCGGCAGCGCTGCCGCTGCTGGCGGAAAGGTCCGGGAAGCCTGGGCCGGACAGCTTTTGAAGGCAGGCGGGGGGAGCAAAGACTTTCGCCCCCGCCAGCCTTCAGAAGAGGTCCAGGACCTGTTCCGAAGTGGGGAGGGGGGGCGGAGACACCTGGCCCCGCTGCCCCACTTCGGAAAGCTGTTCCGAAGTGGGGAGGGGGGCGGGGACACCTGGCCCCGCCGCCCCACTTCGGAAAGCTGTTCCGAAGTGGGGAGGTGGGGCGGGGACACCTGGCCCCGCTGCCCCACTTCGGAAAGCTGTTCCGAAGTGGGGAGGGGGGGCGGGAACACCTGCCCCCGCCGCCCCACTTCGGAAAGCTGTTCCGAAGTGGGGAGGGGGGGCAGGGACACCTGGCCCCGCCGCCCCACTTCGGAAAGCTGTTCCGAAGTGGGGAGGGGGGGCGGGGACACCTGGCCCCGCTGCCCCACTTCGGAAAGCTGTTCCGAAGTGGGGAGGGGGGGCGGGAACACCTGCCCCCGCCGCCCCACTTCGGAAAGCTGTTCCGAAGTGGGGCGGGGGGGCAGGGACACCTGGCCCCGCCGCCCCACTTCGGAAAGCTGTTCCGAAGTGGGGAGGGGGGGCGGGAACACCTGCCCCCGCCGCCCCACTTCGGAAAGCTGTTCCGAAGTGGGGAGGGGGGGCGGGGACACCTGGCCCCGCCGCCCCACTTCGGAAAGCTGTTCCGAAGTGGGGAGGGGGGGCGGGAACACCTGCCCCAGCCGCCCCACTTTGGAAAGCTGTTCCGAAGTGGGGCGGGGGGGGGGCGGGAACACCTTCTGAAGGCGGGCAGGGGGCGAAAGTCTTTGTCCCCCCTGCCTGCCTTCCCAGGGGCTTTTAAATCGCCCCGGACAGCGGAGAAGTCCTCCGCTGTCCGGAGCGATTTTAAAATGCCGCCCGCCAGCATTTTAAGATAGCCCCGCACAGCGGAGAAGTCCTCCGCTGTCCCAGGGTTTTTTAAAATGCTGGGGGTGGGAAGAAAAGCCCTTGTCCCCCCCCCCCAGCCTTCAGAAGAGGTCCGGGGACAGACTGTCCCCGGACCTGGCCTGAAGGTGGTTTCCCTAGGAACGCATTAATTGATTTTCAATGCATTCCTATGGGAAACCGTGCATCGCAAGACGAAAAAAACCGCAAGACGAAGAGAATTGCGGAACGAATTAATTTCGTCTTGCGAGGCACCACTGTATTGGAATCTATAAACTGGTTCGATGACTCTCCCATCAATTCTCCAATTATGGAGTTTCCGGCTCTTTGAGAAAACTAGGATCTTAGATTTTCCATAATTAATTGTAAGGGAATTTGTGTTACAATATGATCCAAAAAATTTTAAGGCCCTCCTGAGACCTACTCTAGAAAAGGAGAGGATGACTGCGTCATCCGCATATAGTAACAGAGGGCAACGATAAAGTGCTAGGCGGGGTGCGTGAATCCTTTCTTGAGCCTCTGTTAGGGGAGTCCTCATGTCGCTTATGAATAAATTAAACAGGAATGGAGCCAATATACAGCCCTGTCGGACACCTCTGTTAATGGGAATTGAATTGGTGAGATCGCCCTCCGGAGTGAGTCTCACTCTGGCCACTGAGTTCTCATGGAGTTTAATTATTAGCCAGAGAAGCCTTCTGTCGATGCCCCAGCGGGTGAGTTTTTCCCAGAGGATGTTCCTGGGGATACTATCGAATGCTGCCTTTAGATCAATGAATGCCACACAGAGTTGGCCACCCTTTGGGGTGGAATATTTCCAGGCAAGATGCTGTAAAATTAGAATATGATTAATTGTTGACTGTTTTGGGCGAAATCCAGCTTGTTCGGGCCCAATTAATTTTTTCTCTTCGGCCCATTGGGTAAGTCTGTTCAACAGGAAGCGGGCATACAGTTTCCCCACTATTGAGAGCAGACTGATATTTCTATAATTTCCTGGGTCGTCTGGTGAGCCCTTTTTGTGGATTGGAACGATAATAGCGTCCTTCCATACTTCCGGGATCATTCCAGAGTTGTTAACGGCATCAAAAATGGTCGCCAGGACTTAAGCCCACCAGTCCGCATGGTATTTTATAGCTTCTGCCGGGATCAGGTCTGGCCCAGGCGCTTTCCCTGTTTTGAGTTTAACGATCAAATCATGGATGTCCTCCGGATCAGTGGGGGGCCAGAGGGGAAGCTGTTCTTGAAATTCATCTCTTGTGTTAGCAGTACAGTCAGTTGTGGCAAAATAATTTTTTAAGTATGATTCCCAAACCGGGGCAGGAATAATAGTTAAAGGGTATCTTTTAGTTCTTTGATTTAACAGGAGCCAAAATTGTCTGGAGTTCCGTAATGATGAGGCTTCTATGATTGCCCGCCATTGATTCACTTGCCATTCCTGTCTAGCTCCCTTTTGAATTTGCTTGTAGGCCGATTTTGCTTGGAAATATTCTTTTGGCAGGACCGTTGCTTTATATTCTTTGTAGATGTTACCAAGAAGTTGTCTAGCCTGTTTACAAGCACTATTGAACCACAATGCACCTATCTTCCTTTGTGTTCGATTTATTTTATGCGTCGGAACAGAGAAGAAGGACGATAGATCTTCTGACAGATTCGAGAATAGTCTTAGAGTTTGGTCATAATCGTAGTAGTCCTCAATTAAGCCTGAATATGCTTGTTTTAGCCCTTGTTGGAAATATGCTGAGTATTTTTGGGCCTGTAATTCGGACCATTTAACACTTTTGATTTGCAATACTGAGTTCGTAATCAGATGTGTTGGGTGCCTGTCTCCATCTGGGGTCCAGTCTATAGTCATTGTGGCGACCAACGGTAGGTGGTCGCTCAGTTGAATATTTTCAACTTTAAAATGGGAAAATTTGGGGAAAATGTCATGAGATACTAACATATAATCCAGGACACTGTTTGCAGAGGAGCTTATGTGTGTAAAATCACCCGGTACGTCTGGCGGGCAGTTCCCGTTTAGAATCACTAAGTTTAGACGTAGTACCAATTGGTAAAGAAGGGTTCCTGCTTCATTTACCCTTTTGTCTTTGGAAAGTCTTTGAGTATGGAGGGCGAGGTCATTAATGAATTCTGGAGTTATCCACCATTTGGCTTTGATTAAAGACTCCCAGTTTGTTGCAATGCGAGCATTGAAGTCCCCTGCTATAACATTGGGTATATTGAGGTATTTGGAGAGACAAAGAGTAAGATGTTCCTCCAAAATTCCCCATTTATTGTATAAGTCTGCAGTGTTGCCTCCAGGAGGAAGATAGACATTTGTTATAACAAGTTCAAAATTTTTCCCCGTAATCAGGGCTGTAATTGCAAAGGTGGAAGCATTTACAAGCGTGAGTTTTGCCTGTATTTTCAAGGAAATTGCTATAACTAATCCTCCACTAGGCCGGCCTCCTTTAGTAGACGGGCATGCCGGTAATGATGTAACATCAAAACCATTAATATCTACTCTCCCCTCTTCCCATGTTTCTTGTAAAAGAATTACTTGGTGTAAGTTTATTAGTTTTACAAGGTCCGGGTCAGATTTTTTCCCCTTCCAACCTGCTATGTTCCAGCTTAAAAAGGAGAACGGGGGGGGGGGGGGAGAGATTTGACTGGGGTTTGGGTAGTCACAATGGAGAAGGGGGGAACGCTGATCTTGGGTTGTCAGATTTAAAGAAGTCAGTAATTTTCCTTTGACTAATAGTAGATGACTTCTCTCCTTTTGACGCAGGTGTGCCTCTTGAGCTGTTTATAATTATGCTCTGCTCGCTCGGTCCTATAGGGGTAGTGTCCTGGTTTGGTCTGATCTCCTCTCTGAAATCCCTTGTTTTATCAGAGAGCTTATCACCTAGGGGGGCAGAGATTAGGTCGGTACAAGTTTTAGCTATTATTAGATTTTCCTTCCATGGGTATATCATCTTATTTATATGGCCCAAGGGGTCTTCTGTCCAGTCCGTATCGATAACAGATTGAACTTCTAGATCATCAGCTAGGGATTCTCCGTCCGATAATGATGACTCCAGGTCAGGCATTGAGGAATGTGTCGAAATTTTGTTTACATTTTGCTGTTCTTTAGTAGATATATCCATTCCGGTTGGTACAGGATGAGCTGGTTCCAAATTAACTAATGAAGGTGGCGGGACGATTGTCTGTATCGTTGCCTTGGATTTTATAGACCTATTTTGGGGCTGTGGGCTAAATTGGAGAAGGTCCACCGAGCCTTCAATGGCCCTGTTTGTTTGAATTTCTTTGTTTCCTATTTTACTTTTGGCCTGAAACATCTTCTCTCTTAATTTGTCTAATTTATTTATTATTTTTTCTTTTTCTTGTGATTGTAATTCATCAAATGAATTCATAAGGGCGCTTTCACCACTGGATATTCTGGAACTACCCAAATTCATTCCTAGTTGTGGGCTGCAGACGATCTCCTCCGTTCTCTGTGGGGAGAGCAAGATCTCTTTGTCTGGCGATTTTATAGAGCTTGTTTCTGAATCTAATGTCTCTTTCCCTTTTTCCACAAGTAGTGGATTTACTATGCTGTCCGCAAAAACCCTTGTGGGTATGATTTTTGTTTTTATGAATTTCCATTTTTCTCTTATTATTAATAAGGGTAATCTCAGCGAATGGAAGGCTAAAATAACTTTGTAAGGGCCATTTGATTGAGTTAGCGGAAGTAAAGCACGAAGATCGATATGAACTGTGCTTATTCTCAGGATTTTACTTAGGGCAATTTTAGCTCCTTCTAAGCTTGACCAGTCCCATATCTCTGACCTTATCGTTAGGCACACCTTCTTTGGTTGCAGTGTTAGATTTTGCTTACACATGAGATTGTTTAGTTTGTATTTTCTCATCCCCTTTGCCCCAGATTTTGGTGGGGCTATCCGTGGAGGTCCCCTCTGGTAGTTATTTTTGAGGGCAATTTTGGCATCCATATCCATCACTTTTTCAGTTAGCTTGGAAATTGAGCACGTCAGAAAGTCTATCTTTTTAAATATACAGTCCAGTGTCCTAATGACTAATTGTAAATGGGAGGACTCATTTCCCAGCTGGTTCTCTTTATCCTGGATCTTTTTTCCATCCACGTCGGACCCACCTTTAATGGGAGTGCTCGTTAGATTACAAGTGTGTAAGATGGTATTTTGGGGCTTGGGAATGGCTACATCCAAGTCACTTAGTGGAAGAAATCTATTGTGTGTAGTAACTGCTGCTTGAGGATTTGACTGGACTCTTCTTCCCTTAGCTTGTAGCTTGGGGCTAGGGAGAAGCAGTAATTCCTCTGCTTCTCTGAGGCGTTTCCTCTTGCCCATAGCCACAGTAGATATGAACTAAATAATATAAATAATACAGGAGAGAAGAAGGGAACTTCCTACCACAGTCAGTGATTTAGCTGTGCAGCTGAGTATTTAACTCCAGGGATTTCTCCACAGTTCGTTGAAGAGCTATAATAAGAGTAAAATTCCGATAGAGATTTACTCCTGTTGAGGGCTCTAGTAAATCTTCTCCAGCTCAGCCCTCTTCACGGTTAATTATACAAGTCAAGGGCTCTCAATTTAAATCTTTATCCGGTCCCCCGTCCCTCCCCTATTCGGTCTCTGGGGTAAGTGAAGGCAGGCTTTACTTAAAACAGAAGGGTCTCACCGCTTTGCGAACTTCCAGGCTTTTGTTTTGTTTAATTGGAACTTCCGTCTCCTTTCTTCTCACCTCTCTCTGCCGTAGACTTCTTCTTCGCCTCTCAAAGTGTAATTTCAGCAACCCGAAGCCTCACAGCCTCACAGCTTTCCACACTAGCTGGTAGGATGACGAAGTGCAGCTGGAGAAAGCGGCTCGGGAGGGAGGCTGGGTCCTCAAGCCCGTCGGGTTCAGCTGCTTGTCCAGGCACCTGAGGACTCCTATGGTCTCCTCTGGTCCTCCCCTGGCCTGGCTTCAAAACTTCGGCTTGGCTTCTTTCCCTTCCCCAAGTATTGAGACTCCGCTCAGACCCTGTCTCCAGGCTACAGCTACAGCAGCGGTGATCCAGTGCCCGGGAGTAATTTTAACCAACGCTTGCCTTCTAGTTCCTTGTGTAGCCGGTGATTCAGTGTCCTTCCAACAAGGGAGACAAATTGCTGTGTCACTTGTAGGTTTAAATGCCTTAGCTAGCAATTAAAACAGGTAAAAAGAAATTAATAAAACTGTTAAAAACTAATAAAAAACTGCACGACTAGCATGGAGCTTAGAGCAGGGCTGCCCTTGCCGGCGCCATCTTGGAAGCTCTCCCCCCACCTCTCGGGCGTGGAATTGGCATTTCTCCAGTTTGACCCACAGCTGATGCTCCTGCAGCCTTTTCAGCACTTTCTTGACATCTTTCAGATGCTGCTCCTCGTTCTCTGAGTAGATAAGTACGTCGTCCAGGAAGGCCACACAATTCTTGTACAGCAGGGACCCCAACACGTGGTTCATGAAAGCTTGAAATGTGCTGGAACCCGATTGTAATCCGAAGGGCATCACGAGGTACTCAAAGGCCCCCAGAGGGTGAACATCGTGGTTTTCCATTCATCCCCCTCCCTCATCCTTATCAAATTGTACGCCCCTTGAAGGTCCAACTTGGTAAAAACCTTCCCTTTCCTTACCCTGGCCAAAATGTCATCAATTCTGGGCATAGGGAAGGTCACTGGTTCCGATACCCGGTTGACCGACCTATAATCTACGACCAAGCGGGGCTCCTTGGAGTCTCTTTTGTCCACAAAGAACACTGGACTGCCCCCCACCGCCCTTGATTCTCGTATAAAGCCCCTCTTCAGGTTCTTGTCAATGAACTTCCGCAACTCCTGCATCTCCCTGTCTGACATGGCGTACAGCTTACCCACTGGTAACTGAGCCCCTGGGAGTAGGTTGATCTGACAGTCAAAGGGCCTGTGAGGGGGTAGTCTATCCGCCTCTTTCTCACTGAAAACTTCTTCCAGGTCTGCATACTGAGGTGGTACTTATGGCAACGGAGAGGCCAAAGTTGCCATGAGTTCCAAGAAAAACAAACATGGAGTCCAGCACGCTTCCCTTTGCGCAGCTCTGCTGTCTGTCCGTGCTGATCCAAAAATCCTTCCTGCCTCTCCCTCTTGCCGGTAGCAGAGATAAACACAGCGGTGAAGCAATTGCAGTAATAAATTCAGACACAAAGGCGTTCCTTATCTTCTTAGCCTTTAATCATGAAGTTTAACAGCATAACTTCAAACCTGGTGAAAGCTCACCCATCTTGCGTCCTCTCTCCGCAAAAGCGAAACCAGACTGAAACTCTCAGAGTCAATCCACTCCCATAAGAGTTTCTAACCACGCCTCAGGTAAGAGACGTCACACAGAACTCCTTAACCCTGTGAGTTCTGAAACCAATAACAGTACTCTCACCTTTTCTCCCACCGCTATCCCTGCCACCCTGGCTACTGCCATCCTCGGGGCTTCCCCTTCGTGGCAGTGCTCTACGCAGTGAGCTGACCCAAAGGTGACTGTCTGCTGGTGCCACCCCACTACTGGATCGTGCAGTGCCAGCCAGCTCATTCCCAGTATGATTGGTGGCCCTGCTAATGTGGCAACGTGAAAGGCAATTGTCTCAGTGTGTCTGGAGACCCTCGTTTTCATGGGAGGGGTCTAGTGGGTCACTCCCCCCCAAGAGTTCTCTCCCATCAATGGTTGTTACTTGCAGGGGGTGTTCGAGAGGCACCACCTGGAGTTGGTGTTCTAGTGCAAAATCCCTGCTAAAGAAGTTGCAAGAGCTGCCAGAATCCAGCAATGCCTTCACCTTAATAGGGTGTCCGTTGGGGAGTTCTAACACCACCTCTATGGCTATTGCTGCCCGGGGGGGGGGTCTGGTTTGGGCACCTTCACTGGTTGCTCGCCTGGCTGCTGTGCCCGCTCTCCTGCAGCCAAGCCTTGCCGTTTCCCTGCTCCTGCTCTCCCCCCGCGGCCCCCACCATTCCTTACCACGCTTTTCTCTGAGGGCAGACTCTGGCAAAATGTCCCGGCTGTAGGCAGAGAAAACACTTCCTGGTCGTTTTCCCCTCTTTCTTGCGAACCTCGCCGGAGTTTGAAACCCCGCGCACGCGCGCTCCTCCAATTTCCATTGGTTCCGCGGGCAGCACGGGCGGTGCAGGTGGCCCAGGCACGTCTGGAATGCGATTGTCATGCCAACGCTCCACTCTCCCTTCCCGCCTTTCCAGAGCACACGCCTCTTGGCGTACTCCCACAGCAAGCGCCATTTTAGTCAGCTGGTCCATCGATTGCGGGCGGGGCGAGCGGGAAAGTTCATCTTTTACCCAAGAGGCTAAGCCTTCCTCAAATAGCATTTGCACTGGTTCTGAACCCAGTTCCCACCCGAGTTTGTGGATTAGCATTGCAAATCGTGACCAGTACTCTCTCACTGATTGGTTCCCTTGTTTGCACTCCATCAGCTGCTGGCGTGTCACGCTTTGCTCCACATCACTTGAGAACATATGGTCCATGGCGCTAAAAAATTTCCTCAAGTTCTTTAAGGCGGCATTCTCCGATGCCATTAAGGGCCTAATCCATTCTCTGGCCCCGCCTTCCAGGTGCCCTATCACAAAAGTGACCCTCCCCCCATCGTCTGCAAAGTCCTCATACTGCAGGTCCAGCGCATATTGCACATCTGTCTTAAAAGCATTATAGTCTCTGGGGTTGCCTGAAAACTTCTGCACTAGTCCCGGTACCTTCCTTGCGATGGGGTTGGGCTTCCCCTGGGCATCCTGAGTCCGCCTTTCATCCAGCCGCGCCGCTACTATAGCCAGTTGCTGCTCCAACTCTCTGTTTCTCTCTTCGAGCGTTGGTTCCTTCCTGGCCCCTCTCCGGCGCCTGCTCCTCCAGCTTGACTCATGACACTGCCTCTGCTGCTCTCCGCACAAGCAACAAGGGACTGACGGATTGCTGTAATGGGAATTGGGGTTGCTTGTGCGTAAACTGCAAGCTGCTGCAAGCTAGTCGTATAGCTAAAACTTTCCCTGGTTTGACAGCCCTTGAAACGCGACTGTCTTAGTCACTGGCAGAATCCGTCAGTGGGTGTGACCTAAATTTCTTCCAACATAAAAGTTGCTTGACTCCAAGTCTCCTCCTAGATTCTCTGCGTGGAAGCCTTCTGCGCAGCGTGGGCGTGCCAAGCGGAGGTCCTGTGCTCTCTCCGCTGATTTCACTGGAAGCGTTATATGTCAGGGATGTGTATACCTGTGAAGAGATCCAAGATTTAGAACCTCAAAGCCAAAGTGAGAGCATTTGGGTCAAAATTAAGGGAGAGAAACATAACAGAGACCTCATTGTGGGAGTTTAGTATAGATCCCCAAGCCAAACGGAGGACATAGATGATGCCTTCCTGGAACAGATGGCCAAGCATGCAAAAGGAAGGGAGATAGTAGTAATGGGGGACTTCAGTTACCCAGATATTTGTTGGATTTCAAACCCAGCCAAGAGCATAAGGTCAAACAGATTCCTCACTGGCCTTGCAGACAACTTCATTGTCCAGAAAGTGGGAGAAGCAACAAGAGGAACAGCCATTTTAGATCTGGTCCTAACCAATGTTGATGACCTGGTTAGTGGGGTAGAAGTGGAAGGATCATTAGGCGCGAGTGATCATGCTCTTCTGAAGTTTACTATACAGCGGAAAGGAGCAGCCAAGCATACTAGGACTCAATTTCTTGACTTTAAGAAAGCCGACTTCATAAAACTTAGGGAAGTGCTGGGTGAGATCCCATGGACAGTAATACTAAAAGGAAAGGGAGTTCATGATGGCTGGGAGTTTGTTAAGAGGGAGATAGTAAAAGCACAACGTCAGGCAATACCAATGAGATGGAAACATGGAAGGTGACCTAAAGAAGCCAGGGTGGCTATCTAAAGAACTTTTAACTGAGTTAAGATTAAAAAAGGATGTGTACAAAAAATGGAAAAGGGGGGAAACCACCAAAGAGGAATTCAAACAAATAGCCAGCACGTGTAGACACAAAGTCAGAAAAGCTAAAGCACAGAATGAACTCAGGCTTGCTAGAGAGGTTAAAAGCAACAAAAAAGGCTTTTATGGGTATGTTCGTAGCAAAAGGAAGAACAAAGAAACAGTGGGGTCACTCAGAGGAGAAGATGGTGACACAGAAAGGGCTGAACTCCTCAATGCCTTCTTTGCCTCAGTCTTCTCCGATAAAGAAAACAATGCCCGACCTGAAGAATTTGGAGCAAATGATTCAGCAAAGGAAACACAGCCCAGAATAACTAAGGAGATAGTACAAGAATACTTGGCTAGTTTAGATGTATTCAAGTCTCCAGGGCCAGATGAACTTCATCCAAGAGTATTAAAAGAACTGGCAGATGCGATCTCAGAACCACTGGCAGTCATCTTTGAGAATTCCTGGAGAACAGGCGAAGTCCCGGCAGACTGGTGGAGGGCAAATGTTGTCCCTATTTTCAAAAAGGGGAAACGAGAGGACCCAAATAATTACAGCCCAGTCAGTCTGACATCAATACCAGGGAAGATTATGGAGCAGATCATTAAGCAAACAGTCTGTGAGCACCTAGAAAGGAAAGCTGTGATCACCAATAGTCAGCATGGATTTCTGAAAAATAAGTCATGTCAGACTAACCTGATCTCGTTTTTTGACAGAATTACAAACCTGGTAGATGAAGGGAACGCAGTGGATGTAGCCTACCTTGATTTCAGCAAGGCATTTGACAAGGTGCCCCATGATATTCTTATAAAGAAGCTGGTAAAATGCGGTCTTGACTATGCTACCACTCAGTGGATTTTTAACTGGCTGACTGACCGAAACCAAAGGGTGCTCATCAATGCTTCCTCTTCATCCTGGAGAAGAGTGACTAGTGGGGTGCCACAGGGTTCTGTCTTGGGCCCGGTCTTATTCAACATCTTTATCAACAACTTGGATGATGGATTCAAGGGCATCCTGATCAAATTTGCAGATGACACCAAAGTGGGAGGGGTGGCTAACACCCCAGAGGACAGGATCACACTTCAAAACGACCTTGACAGATTAGAGAACTGGGCCAAAACAAACAAGATGAATTTTAACAGGGAGAAATGTAAAGTATTGCACTTGGGCCAAAAAAATGAGAGGCACAAATACAAGATGGGGGACACCTGGCTTGAGAGCAGTACATGTGAAAAGGATCTAGGAGTCTTGGTTGACCACAAACTTGACATGAGCCAACAGTGTGACGCGGCAGCTAAAAAAGCCAATGCAATTCTGGGCTGCATCAATAGGAGTATAGCATCTAGATCAAGGGAAGTAATAGTGCCACTGTATTCTGCTCTGGTCAGACCTCACCTGGAGTACTGTGTCCAGTTCTGGGCACCACAGTACAAGAAGGACACTGACAAACTGGAACGTGTCCAGAGGAGGGCAACCAAAATGGTCAAAGGCCTGGAAACGATGCCTTATGAGGAACGGCTAAGGGAGCTGGGCATGTTTAGCTTGGAGAAGAGGAGGTTAAGGGGTTATATGATAGCCATGTTCAAATATAGAAAAGGATGTCATATAGAGGAGAGAGAAAGGTTGTTTTCTGCTGCTCCAGAGAAGCGGACACGGAGCAATGGATCCAAACTACAAGAAAGAAGATTCCACCTAAACATTAGGAAGAACTTCCTGACAGTGAGAGCTGTTCGACAGTGGAATTTGCTGCCAAGGAGTGTGGTGGAGTCTCCTACTTTGGAGGTCTTTAAGCAGAGGCTTGACAACCATATGTCAGGAGTGCTCTGATGGTGTTTCCTGCTTGGCAGGGGGTTGGACTCGATGGCCCTTGTGGTCTCTTCCAATTCTATGATTCTATGATTCAAAGATGATAAAGCTCTGATTGGGCTTTTTTCAAATTGGTGTTTTTGGGTTTAGAATGCACATTCAACCAAAAATCGCAGGTGACATGTTTGTTACCAGCCCAAATCAAGCATAGGTGTTTTGGTTCCATCTCAATAGTAAAAGGACGAATAAGCTTCGATTGCTCTTTCGGTGTTCATTCACCCACAAATAGCAAAGCGGTGCAATAAGCCTAAACAAAGCCAAACAGGTTGTTTTGTTTTCCAACTACATAGAAAAAAGAATTTTGGATTGCGTTTACTTCATTTCGTGTTTTTTGCTTTTAATGCACATTGACACAGAAATCGCAAAGTGTGTGTAATGAGACCAAAATAACACAACACCATCTTTTCGCTTCCATATGCATAGAGAGAAGACATATAAGCTTTGATTGGGCTTTTTTCAATTCGCATGGTGTTATTTGGGTGTGCGCCAGAATCACCCCAAACCAATGGAAAAAGGTATTTTGGGTTCCATCTACATAAAAAGAAGATGATAAAGCTCTGATTGGGCTTATTTCAAATTGGTGTTTTTGTTTGTTTTTTATGTTTTTTTAAAAGATATTTTATTAAATTTTCACAGTAAAAGACAAAAAAAGTACGAAATCACACAAAACAAAAAACAATACGATACAAAAATACAGACATAAAACATACAACATAGTTAAACCAAACTTCCATAACCCTCTTTCTTGACCCCCCTCGCCTCTCCCTTTCCTGTGTTCCCATTTACCAAATCATGTTCAGCAATGCTTCACCTTCTCTCAGAATTTGTTTTAAATTAAACATTTCAGCTATTATGTCTCCAATTTTACCCTTTGTTATCAAATATTTAGATATTTAAACTTGACATAATATTATTCAAATTTCATCTTTGTTCTTATAGTTCAGTTATTTTCATATTTTGTTCAACTAGGTTACTAATGCCATGTTGTCTTTATATCCTGCATCATTCTAACATTCATACATTTTACAGTACTTTTGCAAATAGTCCTTAAATTTTTTCCAGTCCTCTTCCACTGTCTCTTCTCCCAGGTCTCGCATTCTGCCAGTCATTTCTGCCAATTCCACGTAGTCAATCAGTTGCATCTGCCATTCTTCCAGAGTGGGCAAATCTTCTATCTTCCAGTACTTTGCGATGAGTATTCTTGCTGCTGTTGTCGCATACATAAATAAAATTCTGTCCTTCTTTAGCACCCTCTGGCCAACAATGCCCAAAAGGAAGGCCTCTGGTTTCTTAGGGAAGGTATATTTAAATACCTTTTTTAGTTCATTATTGTCCCAGCTCACAAAGGACCAACGCCAGTCCGTTGTTATATACAAAAGTCTTTATTGAAGTTCAGTTTGTCTTTCACATCAGGAGCGTGCAGCTCTACGTCTGAGACTCTAGACCGCCGAAGCTCCGTCTGAGTCTCCTCCCTCCAGACACCAGTTTAAGACCCTAGCCTTGCTCCACCTCTTCCTTTGCTCTTTCCTCCTCTGGCTCCGCCTGTCAGCTGGGGTCTCGCCCTTCCTAGACTCTTCTGACGCTGAGTCCCCTGAGTCTTTCCCCTGCCTCCGGCGGGCTTTAGGACCTGGTTCCCCATCTGGGTTTTCTGCTGTCCCGCGCGCCTGTACATTCGAACTTGGCGCGCGCGCCCAGCCGGCAACCCTCCTCCTGACCGTTACACTGCTCCTGTCACTGCTTCCCCCTTCGGGGAGGCCAGCTGGACCTGACCTCCCCTCTGTTCCCCCACTCTCCGACAGAGGCGTGGTTAGTCCCGACTCTTCTTCTCTCCCTGCTGGAGGAGACGCTGCCCCTGACACCTGGGACTCTTCCCCCCCACTATGCTCTGGTGGGGAAGCTGGTCCTGATCTCCAGCTGCTGCTTTGGGAGTCCCCGCTGGCCCCTTGTTTCTGGTGTGTCTCCCCTGGGACCCCCCCTTGCCCCCTACGCTGCCCTCAGATCCTTCCCCTTTGCTCTCCATCTCCTCTCTCCCCTGTACCTCTGCTCCTGAGCCCCTGACATCCATCCCGCCCTCGAAGCCCCCCTTCCCCCCTTCCCCTCTTCTGGGGCGGGTTCCGGGTGCTCCAGTGCTGTGGGGGTGAGTGCGGGATACAGTTCCTTCCCCTGGTGTGCAGCTGACCAGTTGGATCCAGCCAGCCCGTAATGGGCTCGCCGACGTCGATCTCCTCTGCTTCCATCTCTCTGCATTCGTGTTCGAACCCAAGGTCCTCCCCCAACACGTCCATGTCCGTCTCTCCCCCTGTTACCTCGGGTGATGCTGCGTGCCAGGGCCCCCTTAGCAGTTCCCTGCTCCACCCCACCTCCGGTTGAGTGTCCCACCAATAAGAGCGGTCCGTGGCAGACCCCAAGAGTGATCCCTCCGGGGAGCTTGTGTCTGGCGCCGTTTCCTCAGCAGATGAGAACCCCTGGAACGTGCTGGTTGAAAGTGTGGGTGTGAAAATCTGCCGGCATAGGTCTGTGCGGGAAGAGTGCATGGAACTCGTCTTTGAGGTAGTGCTCCTCCAAGGCATAGTCCGGCACCCACCTGTTGGCGCTGGCCGGGGTACCTTCCCTGGCAAGGAGATATTCAACTCCCTCTTTCCCCCATCTTGAGTCTAAAATCTCCGTGACCTCGTTGAGTGGTGCCGCCCTCGGTGACCCCTCCCCCGTTGGCGACTTTCTAAGTGGGCGAGGTGCGGTCCCTGGCGCCTGAAACCTGTGGGGTTCCTTGTAGGGTGTGAGGACTGACCTATGAAATACCGGGTGCATTCTGGAGCCCTCCGGGAGTGTCAACCGGAAGGCCACTGGGTTGATTTGTGCCTCGACTTGGTAAGGCCCTAACTGCTTGTGTTTGAGCTTCTTCTTAGCTAACGTTCTGGCCGGCACTGCCTGGGCCGCTAACCAGACCCAGTCCCCCACCTGGATGTCTTCCCCGACTCTCCTGTGCCTGTCTGCCTGCACTTTGTAGGCGTGTTTTGCTAGTTCCAAGGTCCTTCGGAGTTGCTCGTGGACCTCCTGTAACTCTGCTGCCAAGTGCTCTGCTCCCCGTGGCTCCCCCCCCCTTCGTCTCTAACCCCGGGAAGGTTCTCGGATGCCGCCCATTGTTGGCGAAGAACGGTGTCACCCCTGTAGATCCGTGCTACGTGTTGTTGTAGGCAAACTCGGCCAGCGGTAGGTAGTCCACCCAGGTCGAGGGCTGTTGATTCGCGTAGCATCGCAGGTACTGCTGCATGATGGCGTTGACCCACTCCGCTTGTCCGTTGGTCTGGTGTCGTGCCGACGCTAAGTTGATCTTGACGTTCAGGATGCCCAGCAGCTTCTGCCAGAAGCTCGAGACGAATTGGCGACCCCGGTCAGACAGGATGGACCGTGGTAAGCCGTGAACTTTGAACACGTGTTCTATGAACAGTTTGGCAGTCTGTTCCACTGTGGCCACCTTCGCGCAAGGAATGAAGTGCGCCATCTTGGTGAACAGGTCTACGACCACGAGTACCGCTGTTTTGCCTCGCGAGCTGGGCAGATCTGTGACAAAGTCCAGGGCCACTTTCTCCCACGGTTCGAGCGGCGTCTGTAGCGGTTCCAGCAGTCCCGCCGGCTTCTTGTGCACTGGTTTGGCCCTTTGGCATGTGTCACAACTAGAGACGTAATCCGCGACTTCTCCCCTCATCTGGGGCCACCAAAAGTCTCTGGCCACCAATTCCGCCGTCTTGTCCTTGCCGAAGTGCCCAGCACTGGGCGCGTCGTGTAACTGCTGCAGGACTTTAGCTCGGAGGTCGTCCCCAGGCACGTAGAGAGCTCCTTTGCGGGTGAGCAGTCCGTCGCGTATCTGGAACTCGTCGTCCTTCGCTGTGCCTCTTCGCACCTCCTCCATCTTGGATTGTGCGAAGGCATCCGTCTGCAGTGCGCGACGCACTGCGTCCAGGTCCACGGTGGCTGAAGCGCATGCCCACGCTTTCGGTGCGAAAATGTCTTTGGCCGCCACCAGTGCCGCTTCCTCGAGATACTGCGGTTTCCTGGATAGTGCATCTGCCATGACGTTGTTGTCTCCCGGGATGTATTCTATCCGGAAGTCGAAATCCGCAAAGAACTCCGCCCAGCGGATGTGTCTCTGGTTCAGGAACTGCGCCGTGCGCCAGTACTCCAGGTTCTTATGGTCCGTGCGGACCTGCACAGTGTGTCTGGCTCCGATGCGGAAGTGCCGCCACGCCTTGAAGGCTGCATGAATGGCTAGCAACTCCCTGTCCCAGATGGTGTAGTTCTGTTCCGACTTGCTGAGTTTCCTGGAGTAGAATGCGCAGGGCCTCCAGTTCCCTTGCGGATCTTGCTGCAACAGGACCGCCCCCACCGCTCTGTCTGATGCGTCAGTCTCAACCCTCATTGGTTTGCCGGGGTTTACGTGTAGCAGCTGTTCTTCGGACGCGAAGAGATGCTTGAGTCTCCGAAAAGACTGTTCCGCCTGGTCCGTCCAGGTGAACTTCTTCTTCTTGGAGCTGAGGGTGTCCGTGATAGCCGCCGTCTCCTTCGCGAACCCCTTGATGAACTTGCGGTAAAAGTTGGCGAAGCCGACGAACTTCTGGACCTCCTTCCGATTGCGCGTGCTCTTCCAGTCCAACACCGAGCGGACCTTGGCGCTGTCCATGGCGAGTCCCTTGTCGGACAGCTTGTAGCCCAGGAAATCCACCTCCGTCACGTCGAACTGGCACTTCTCCAGTTTGGCGTAAAGTCTGTGCTCCCGTAGTCTCTGCAGGACCTCCTTGACGTCTCCCTCGTGAGCCTCCTGCGATTCCGAGAAGATCAGGATGTCGTCTAGGAAGCATACGCACTTCTTGTAGAGGAGGCCCGCTAACACGTGGTGCATGAAGGCTTGGAAACAATGGGAGCCATTTTGCAGACCAAACGGCATAACTCTATATTCATAGGTGCCTAAAGGCGTAAACATGGCCGTCTTCCACTCATCGCCCTCCCGCATGCGTATAAGGTTGTACGCCCCTCGTAGATCCAACTTGGTGAAGATCCGTCCCTTCCTCACCGTCGCAAGCAGGTCGTCGATCTTGGGCATGGGGAATGCTGTGGGCTTTGTCCTGGAATTTATGATCCTGGAATCAACTACGATTCTCCGTTGGGGCGTGTCTTTCTTCTTCACGAAAAACAGGGGACTGCCCCCCACTGCTTTGGATTCAAGTTGTGATCTATGAACTCCCTGAGTTCTTGCAGTTCGTCCTCAGACATGGAATATAGTTTTCCAGTCGGCAGTGTCGCCCCCGGTAGGAGGTCAATCGTGCAGTCGTAGGGCAGGTGGGGAGGCAGCTTGTCCGCTTCCTTCTCGCAGAAGACCTCCAAAATTGCCTTGTACTTGTTGGGCACCGCCTGCACCATGCCTAGGTGTAGCTGCTGTTCATCTTCCTGTCCCTCCTCTTCCTGGCCGGTTCGGATGCAGTGTTCTGCGCAGTAGGAGGAGCAGAAGGTCAATTGCCGCTGGTACCATGCTAATGCCGGGCTGTGCCTATCCAGCCAACTCATGCCCAACACTATGGGCATGTCCGACAGGTGGGTGACATTGAAGCTGATGACTTCGCAGTGATTTCCAATTTGCAGTACCATAGGCGGCGTTTGCTGTACCACCTGTCCACCCAGTAGCTCCCTGCCATCGACCGTGACAACGTTTAGGGGCATCGTGGCTGGTAGGAGCGCTATGCGATGTCGCCTGATGAAGTCCACCCCCACAAAGTCTGCATTACTACCAGAGTCAATGGTAATAGGGACTTCCAGGGTGAATCCATTTGGCAGCTGGAGTGATGTGGTGAGTTGCACCACTGGTTTGGGTGGGAGGGGGTCTGTGGGCTGCAAAATCTCTGGGGACTGCTTCACTGACTCGCCTGGCTGGGCCCCAGTGCCTCTGCCTCCAGCCAGGCTTCGTCGTTTCCCTGCAGCTGTTCCCCCTGCTGAACTGCTCCTCTTACTGTTGCTGAGGCTGCAGTGTGCTTCTGGATCCTCTGGGGACACTCTTTGGCCATGTGCTGTGCACTGTCGCAGATGTAACACTTCCTGCTCCCTCTAGGAGCCTTCGTCTTGACTGCTCCTGGTGTTTGGGCTCTGGTCGCTGTCTGAGCCTTGGCACCACCGATCTCCATCGGCTCTTCTCCCTCCCCCAGTGGAGGCGTGGAGTGCACGTGCCCTGTTTCTCTGGGTATGAAGGGAGGTGTTTTGGCCGGTGTGCGTGCCAGACGACCCTCATCCCTGCCCCAAGGGCGTTCTTCCAGGCGTACCCCTATCGTCAGCGCTCTCTGGACGACTTCTGTGGTAGTGGTAGGTCTCTCCCCCCTCGCCAGCTCATCTTTCACGGGTCCATTTAGCCCCTCCCAGAACAGATCCCTCACGGCATCAGAGTCCTTCTCCCAGCCCAGCACATTTACCAACGCAAAAAAGCGGGAGTGATATTGTCTCACCATGGCTTTGCCCTGCTGCAGCCCGTGCGTTTCCCTCCTGGCCACATCCACATCTACCGTTGATTTAAAACAAGCGTCCATAGCCTCGATAAATGCGTTTGAATCCTGGAGGGCGGGATCATTTTCGCGCCTGTCAGGGCTGCCTCAGGTCCCAGCTCACAAAGGACCAACGCCAGTCTCTCTTTATATACAGAAACGTTTATTGCAGTTCATTTTTCGTTTCACAGCCGAGGCACGCAGCCCCACGTCCGTAACGCTAGACTGCTGAAGTCCCCTCTGAATCAGTCCCTCCCCTGCACCAGTTTAAGATGCTTGCTTTGCTCCACCTCCTCCTGTCTTTCCTTTTCCGCAGGGTCTTTCTGCCCGCTGGAGTTTCGCCCCTCCTGGATTCCTCTGACACTGAATCCCCAGATGGCTCTCCCTCCCTCCTGCGGGCTTTGGGACCTGGCTCCTCCCCCAGGCTCTCCGTTTCCCCTCGCGCTTGCACATTTGAACTTGGCGCGCGCGCCTAGCTTCCAACCTTTCTCCTGATCGTTACATCACTCTCTCACTGCTCCCCTCCCCTTCCGGGAGGATAGCTTGTTCTGACCTCCCCTCCGTTCCTGCTGACGGAGCTGCTTCCCCTGACACACTGGAACCTCCCCCCCTTCGCTACGCTCTGGAGGGGAAGCCGGTCCCGATCTCCAGCTGCTGCTTCGGGATTCCCTATTTGCTCCTTCCCCCTGATGAGTCCCCCCTGGGGCTCCTCTTGTCTTGGCTACAGGCGCCCCCTCCTGGGAATCCCCCGATTCGCTGGAAAGGCTCATGGAATCCCTCGGGCCACCGTCCTCCTCTTCCTCACTGTCCTCGGACTCTTCCCAATAGTCCTCCCTCTCCTGCCTCCCATGTGCCTCTGCTCCTGAACCCCTGACATCCATCCCCCCTCGAAGCCCCCCTTCCCCCCTCCCGCTGCTCGGGTGCTGGTTCCGGGTGCTCCATTGCCGTGGGGGGTAATGCTGGAAACAGTTCATTTCCCCCGGTCTGCCGCCCCCCAACTGGATCCGGCCAGTCCTTGATGACCTCGTCTACGTCGATCTCCTCTGCTTCCAATTCAGTGTATGTGTGCTCGAACCCGGGCTCCTCCCCCAACACGTCCATTTCCGCCTCTCCCCCTGTTACCTCGGGCGATGCTATTTGCCAAGGCCACCTTAGCCACCTCCTGCTCCACCCCACTTCTGGCTGATCGTCCCACCAGTAAGAGCGGTCCGTGTCCACCCCCGAGCACGATCCCCCCCCCGGAGACTTCCAGTCGGCGCCAGCGTTTAATGGCGGTCCTTTCTCCGAGCTCCGGAGAAGGACTGCTCCGTGAGTTCGGGTCTGACCCGCTACGGCAAGCGGGGGACCCCTAAAATCACAGGCGCAGAAGCCTGTGAACAAGGAGACTCGGTGGGAACCAGAAGCGCCCCCCTTTACTGCGAAAGAGCCTTTTTAAAGGCTCCGGAACGGCATCGGGAGTGAGCGTGGTGCTGAGAGTCGCAACCCAGCCCGCGGAGTGAAGCCGCGTTGCCATGAACGGAGAGCGCCGATTCCTTCCTGTAAATTGAAATTCGACTGAAAAACCCGTGAGTAGGACTGAAAGATTATTTGGGACTTTAAAACTAAAATTTAAAATTCAGCCGGAAACGGGAAAGGCAAAAAATAAGGAAGTCTGCCTTCCCCCAACTGCATGACAGACTAAGCAACGAAAACACAAAGCTGCATCTGAAGGAAAATAATCTTATGACTGCTTAACCTTGGCATTGGACATGATCTCCTCTCTAGCAGGCAGGGGCAGAGGGGAGAAAAAGTGACTTTATAACCTGCATGACTTTTTAAAAGAGAAAAGTTTTCCGCTGCCTTAATCCCCTGAGACGGACTGTCAAAATAAGATACCAGGAACTGTATTTAGAACTTGATACAACTTGTTACAAAGTTATACTGTGGAAGCTCTGCTTGTTACAGTGTTGGGACTTTGCTGCAACAACTCTTTGGATAGTGTGGACAGAGTAATTATATAGAAAAAGTGTTGCAGCACTTATATTGAGGAATCCTGGTCTCTTTGTTCTTTGTTTCCTTCACTTGGACATTTTGGTTTGCTCCCTCTAGAGGGTTGAGAAGTAACAGTTGCAGAGCAACGGATTAAGACAGTGGGATTTTCCATCAGGAAACTGCTCCTGTGAGAACGTCCTTGGGACATGAGCGGCCCAGCAGATGAGATAACTACCAGAGCTAAAGCAAAACAACAACAACAAAAGAAAAGAGGCTCAATATCAAGCCTAACACCGACAGGAGCAGCTGGGCAAGAAAAAGTGACAGCTGTTTCAATGGATTCAATGACACAGGCGTTACTCAAGTTAAATCAATCTTTAGAAGCTTTGACAAAGCAGAGTACAGAAAATTCACAAAAATTCACAGAATTAACAGCAAGGTTGGACTTGAATACGAAAAGTGTGACATCTAACACAGAATCTATAAATAAGCTGATTGAAGAAAACTCTGCAACACGTAAAATCGCAGAGGACGCCAGACATATTGCTGAAGAGACACAGGAAAAACTAGAACCAATCTCCAGAAAAGTGTATGAACATGATGCAACCTTGTCTTTGCTGGAATTACAGAGAAAGGAGAGAAACCTGAAATTAAGACTAGTTCCCGAAAGTGAAGGGGACAGCCTTGTGGAGTTCCTCACACAAGAGTTTTCTGACTTTTGGCAGGAAGAATTGCAGGAGGAAGAATTTAAGATAACAACAGCATTCAGATTGGGCAGGAGACAGAACAGAAAGACTCCGAGGGATTGCCTGATTACTTTTAGATCCAAGGAAGAAAGGGACAAAATATTAAAACTACATTACCAAAAGGCCTTGGAAATTGAAAACTCTCATATACAAATCTTCAAGGACATCCCTAAATATATTCTTGAGGTGAGAACCTTCTATAAAGATCTGGTCTACCTGCTGAAAAGGAACAACATACTTTTTAGGTGGGAGTTCCCACAAGGACTGTCCTTTAACTACAAGGGAAAGAAGGTGAAAATAAAAACAATTCAAGACAAAGAGAAGTTTTTGGAGAAAAACCACGAGGATTTGCAGAAGGGAACGGTAGACCCAATTCCAGAGGTAAAAGGGGCGGTAGATATCTTGAATCTATCGTTTGGACTTAAACCACCATCAGAGGAAGAGCAGCAACTTGGAGCGGTAGGAGGAGTAAATGACAAATAACAAGATGGCCCTGCAATTCCTTAGCTGGAATTGTAATGGGCTGAACATGCCCACGAAAAGACGTCAAGTTTTTCATATTCTGAAAAGAGAAAAATTGGATTTGATTTGCTTACAAGAAACCCATGTGACAAGGGTACACAGGAAATTACTTATAAATAAAAGACTAGGACAAGAATTCATCTCATCGGATAAAGTTAAGAAAAGAGGAGTGGTGATTTATGCAAAAGAGAAATTGGCCCCAAGAATGATGTTTAAAGACGAACAAGGAAGATATTTGGCAATTGAAATACAAATACAAGGAGAAAAACTGTTAATTTTTGGAATTTATGCACCAAATGAAGGGAAGGCGGAATTTTTTAAGAAGCTGCATGGAACTCTGATGGACTATTTGGACTATAATGTAGTAATCATGGGAGATATGAATGGTGTGGTTTCTACAAATATGGACAAGGCACAAAGACAGACAATCTCTAAGGAAGGGAGACTTCCGAAGACCTTCTTTGAAATGACTGAAAATATGGACTTGATAGATATTTGGAGAACAAGGAAGCCACTCGAAAGAGAGGGAACTTTCTTTTCTCAAGCAATGATGACCTGGACCAGAATCGATCAAATCTGGATTACTAGTGGGCTGGCTCCAAAGATCAAGAATATAGAAATCTGCCCCAAGACTTGCTCTGACCATAACGCCGTGAAGATGGAAATGAAATTTATAACAACTGGTCAATTTAGATGGAGGATGAATGACACCCTGTTTCGAGATGAGGAGATCCACAGAAAGGCCCAAAAAACCTTAAAGGACTATTTTGAATTAAACCTAAAAACTGATGTAGAAAAAAGAGTGATCTGGGACGCAAGTAAAGCTGTGATGCGAGGATTCCTAATCCAACAAAATTCAGTAAAAAAGAGAAAGCAAAATGAGAAGAAGGAAAAGATCCTGGAAAAGATAAAAGAAGGAGAGAAGAAATTGAGATCAAAACCAAAGTCCCAGGAGATTTTGAGAGAGATCAAGTTATACCAGACACAATATATGGAACTGATGAACCAAGAGATTGAATGGAAGATAAAGCAAATGAGACAAAAGACATTCGAATCTGCAGATAAATGTGGTAAGCTTCTGGCTTGGCAATTGAAGAAAAGACAGAAACTAAATACAGTTACAAACCTAGAAGTGGATGGAAAGAATATATCCAAACCCAATGAGATTAGAAACTGTTTTTTGAGCTACTTTAAAAAATTATATTCACAAGGACCGCAGAAGGAAGAGGATATAGATGAATTCCTTAAAAAATATGGACTACAAAAAAATCTCTCATCAAAGCAAGGTGGATCTAAACCAGAGAATAACAGAACAAGAGATAGAGGGTGCCATTCAGAACATGCAACTGGGCAAATCTCCAGGACCAGATGGACTGACTTCCAGATACTATAAAGCTTTGAAGGAGTGGTTGGTACAACCGTTAAAGGAAGTCTGTAACGAGATTCTAGAGGGGGAAAAGGCGCCAGAATCGTGGAAAGAAGCTTATATTACACTCATACCAAAGACAGAGACTGAAAAGACTCAGCTTAAGAACTACCGCCCAATATCATTACTCAATGTGGATTACAAAATCTTTGCAGACATTTTGGCAAAAAGATTGAAAAGAGTGTTGATGGAGAAGATTCACAAGGACCAAGCAGGCTTTCTCCCAAAAAGGCACTTATCGGACAATGTAAGGAATATAATAGACATTCTGGAATTGCTAGAGGTGAACATAAACACTAAAGCAGTGCTGATCTTTGTGGATGCGGAGAAAGCCTTCGACACTATTTCTTGGAGTTTTATGAAAAAGAATCTTCATGGATGGGGGTAGGCCAAGGATTTGAGAATGGTATGGGTGCGATATATTCTGAACAAAAAGCTAAGTTGATTGTAAATAATGTGATAACTGAAGAATTTAAGATAGAAAAAGGGACACGACAAGGGTGCCCAATTTCCCCATTGCTTTTTATATCAGTCCTGGAGGTTTTGCTAAATATGATTAGAGATGACCAGCAGGTTAAAGATGTACAGGTCGGAGCAAAACATTATAAGTTAAGAGCCTTTGCAGATGATTTGGTACTTACTTTACAAGAGCCAGATACTAGTACAAAGAGGGTGTTGGAGATAATTCAAGAATTTGGTCAGGTGGCCGGATTCAAACTGAACAAACAAAAGACTAAAGTTTTGGAGAAAAATTTAACAGGTATGGAGAGGGAGAAATTCCAGAATGAAACAGGTTTGACAGTGGTTAAGAAGGTGAAATACCTAGGGGTTCATCTGACATCTAAAAATCTGAATTTGTATAAAGACAATTATGAAAAATGTTGGTCAGAAATCAAAAAAGATCTAGAAATATGGTCAAATTTGAAACTGTCAATGTTAGGCCGAATTGCAGTTATTAAGATGAATGTATTGCCTAGAATGTTATTTTTGTTTCAAACTTTGCAGGTTCTTGACAAGATGGACTGTTTCAAGAGGTGGCAGAAAGACATTTCAAAATTTGTCTGGCAGGGCAAAAAGCCCAGAATAAAATTTAAAATATTGACAGATGTAAAAGAAAGAGGGGGATTTGCCCTGCCGGATTTAAAATTGTATTATGAAGCAGCAGCGTTTTGCTGGCTGAAAGAGTGGATGCTCCTCGAGAATACAGATATCTTGGATTTAGAAGGTTTCAATAATGCATTTGGTTGGCATGCATACTTATGGTATGATAAAATTAAAGTGCATAGGGCCTTTAAAAACCAGATTGTCAGAAAAGCATTATATAATGTCTGGATAAGATATAAAGACTTGCTGGAAAACAAAACCCCTAGATGGTTGTCACCCTTGGAGGCTAAGGCATTGAAAAAGCTCAATATGGAGGCCGAATGGCCAAAGTATTGGGAAATCTTGGAACAAGACGGAGATAAATTGAAGTTACAGAGTCATGAGAAATTGAAACCCAAAGTACGAGATTGGCTCCATTATTATCAAATAATGGAGGTGTACAAACAAGATAGGAAAATTGGCTTCCAGGTGGAGAAATCAAAATTAGAAACTGAATTGTTAGAACCCAATACTAAGAACTTATCAAGAATGTATAATTTGCTGCTGAAATGGAATACACAAGATGAAACAGTTAAATCAGCTATGATTAAGTGGGCACAGGACATTGGCCGTAATATTATGTTTGCTGACTGGGAATGGTTGTGGAACACCGGGATAAAATTTACGGCATGTAATGCTTTAAAGGAAAATATTATGAAAATGATCTATAGGTGGTACATGACCCCAGTCAAGCTAGCAAAGATTTATCATTTGCCTGATAACAAGTGCTGGAAATGTAAAGAATCTGAAGGTACTTTCTACCACCTTTGGTGGACGTGCCCAAAGATTAAGGCCTTCTGGGAAATGATATATAATGAAATGAAAAAAGTACTTAAATGTACATTCCCTAAGAAACCAGAGGCCTTTCTCTTGGGCATTGTCGGCCAATTGGTGTTAAAGAAAGATAGAATTTTCTTTATGTATGCTACAACAGCAGCAAGAATACTTATCGCAAAGTATTGGAATACACAAGATCTACCCACCTTGGAAGAATGGCAGATGAAAGTGATGGACTATATGACATTGGCTGAGATGACTGGCAGAATCCGTGATCAGAGGAAAGAGACGGCGGAAGAGGATTGGAAGAAATTTAAAATTTATCTTAAGAACTATTATAAAATTGATGAATGCTAAAATGTCGAGGTGTTGAGAAAGAAAAAGGGATTACAGTGACATAAGAATAAGTTGAAGAAAAGACTATGAGGACACATATTTGATAAAATTATTTAGAAGCTGCTGAAATAATCTTGGAAATTGGGATGCAGAAAGGGGAGGTGTCAGGGAACTGCCATCGGAGCATCAGGCGGTGGAGGGTCTCAGGGAGGAAGAAAGAGACTCAACAGCTGAGGCAGGAACCAGCAGGGGGAGGAGTGGATCTCCGAGGGAATGCGAGCAGGAGGGAGGGCTCAGAGACGCTTCCAGCGAGAACAGTGGGGAGGTATCGGAGTCTCCCATAGGGAGACCCATACCTCGCCGGAAACTGTCACGCCGTGAGTCCAGGAGACGCGTTTCCGTTAAGGAGCTTCTTTGCTGGAAACGCTTCCGCAGACAGCCACTGTCAGACTCTACGAGTGACTAAGAGCAGACATGTTTGTGGAGCTCTGTCACACACAGAGGTTTGTGGAGTCGCACAAACTCTGAGGGAGCAGCTAATCATCCCATTACAGCAGTCTGACAGTCTCTGTACGCTGCCTGTGCAGGAGAAAGCATCATGAGCGAACCAGCCGGAACCGGAGGAGCAGGAGTTGGAGCTGGTCCAAGCTTGGAAGAAAGGTACCGAGCGTTGGAAGTCCAACTTGCGCTGCAGACGGCGAGGCTTTAGGAGAGAAGGGCTCAGGATGCAGACAAGAAGGGGAGAGCCACTCAGTTCCCCAGAAAGGTACCAGGATTGGTGCAGAAGTTTGGGGGGGACCCCAAGGATTACCATGCCTTTAGGACAGAGATGCAATATGCCCTTAATGTGCAGTTCGATGAGTTCCCTGATGAGGAATCGCGAGTTGCTTTCGTAATTGGGCATCTTGAGAAAGGGGCGCGGGACTGGGTTCGACCCCTAATGGCAACGCACAATTACGTCCTAAAGGACACGATGAAGTTCTTTAGAGCAATGGATATCATGTTTTCCAGCGATATTGAGGAAGGGGTGGTGCGCAGACAGCTAATGGCTTGCAAGCAGGGAAGCCGATCTGTCCGTGAGTACTGGACAGAGTTTACCATGCTGATTCACAGACTGGGTTGGGATTTATCGGCGGCACCTATTCAGATGCTATTTGAAGAAGGTCTTTCTTCGGCTGTGAAAGACGAGCTGTCCCGGAGCCCCAGGGCGGTGTCTATGGATCAGCTGACCAAATCTGCGCTGACCATAGGAGCGCGTCAGGAGGCAAGAGCCTTGGAGAGGCGGGAAGGGAGAGGGGAACGTTGGAAGGAGTTCCGCATTCCAGACATTCCTGAGCCAGCTTTCCCGCCGGCAGAGCCGATGGAAATCGGAACAGCGCGCGCGCATTTTCAAAACCCAGTGAGGGGGTTAAGAAGGAGGGAAAAGGCGCCCGGAAATGCTATCTCTGCCAACAGCCAGGCCACTTTGCCAGAGTCTGCCCCCAGAGGAAGGAATGGCAAGGGATGGTGGGAGCTGTTGAGGGAGGAGAGCAGGGAGAAACGGAGCAGGTAAAAGCCAACGCCTGGTTGCCACAGTCAGGGCACTGCAGCCAGGCCAAAGAGCAGTGAACGTGCCCGTGCCAGAAGCTCCTCAACCTGCTCTAGTTATTGATGTGTCGCTAGAGCTGCAAAATGGACACCCCCTAAAAATAAAGGCGCTGTTGGACTCAGGCAGCTCCTGCAATTTTATGAGCAAGGAGTTTGCTGCTGAACACCAGATACAGACTATCCCTTTAAGCAACCCCCTGCAGGTGACCACGATCGATGGCAGGGAGTTGTTGGGAGGAGGAGTCAGCTTGCAGACCGTCCCAATGATAATGAGGGTGGCAAGGCACACAGAACTGATAGCGTTTAATGTGGCCACCTTGGGAGGCGCTCCCATTATTTTGGGAATGAGCTGGCTAGCGCTACATGATCCGCTGGTGGGCTGGCATCAAAGAGTGGTTTCCTTTGGTTCAGCACATTGCTTAGAACACTGCAAAGGGGAAAAGGGGTCAGCAGGGGCCCAAGCCACCCTAGCAGGGACGGAAGTAATGGAGAAGGTGAAGGTACCACCACAGTATGCAGATCTCAGCGACGTGTTCAGCGAGAAGGAAGCTGACCAACTACCCCCTCATAGGCCCTTTGATTGCCAGATCAATTTACTCCCTGGAGCACAGCTTCCTGTGGGCAAGTTGTATGCCATGTCAGACAGAGAAATGCAGGAGTTGCGAGAATTTATTGACAAGAACCTGAAGAGGGGCTTCATCAGAGAGTCCAAAGCAGCGGGGGGTAGCCCAGTGTTTTTTGTGGATAAAAAGCACACGGACAAGCCGAGACTTGTATGTGATTTTAGGAGGTTAAATGCAGTGACTGAACCAGTGACTTTCCCTATGCCCAGGATTGATGATATTTTGACCAGGGTGAGGAAGGGAAAGATTTTTACAAAGCTGGATCTAAGGGGGGCGTACAACCTGATACGTATAAGGAAAGGGGATGAATGGAAAACCACCATGTTTACCCCTTTGGGGGCATTTGAATATCTCGTTATGCCTTTTGGATTACAAGCAGGCTCAGCGTGCTTTCAATCTTTTATGAACCACGTACTGGGTCCTTTGCTCTACAAGAATTGCGTTGCCTTCCTAGATGATGTGTTGGTGTATTCGGAGAATGAGGAGCAACATGTGAGAGACGTCAGAGAAGTGTTGAGCAGGCTGCAAGCCAACAGGCTGTGGGTGAAACTGGAGAAGTGTCAGTTTCATACCAAGGAGGTGGAATTCCTGGGGTACCGCCTGTCAGACAAGGGATTGGCCATGGATCCCGGTAAGGTGCAGGCAGTGCTGGACTGGAAAACACCCAAAACCAAGAAGGATGTGCAGAGGTTCCTAGGGTTTGGAAACTTTTATCGTAAGTTCATCCGAAACTTCGCCCACCTGACGGCGCCCATTACGGACTGTCTCAGCAGTAAAAAGAAATTTGTATGGACGGCGGAGGCGGAGCGAGCGTTTGAGGAACTGAAAAGGGCCTTCGCCTCGGAAGAACAACTTCTGCATGTGGACTTACAAAAGAAGCTGAGGGTCGAAACAGACGCATCTGACAGAGCCATAGGGGCGGTGCTTCTTCTGCAGTCGGGGAAGGAGGGGTCAGAATGGCGACCGTGTGCCTTCTTTTCGCGAAAGCTGAACAAATCCGAAAGGAACTACACGGTGTACGACCGGGAACTTCTTGCTATTCATGAGGCTTTCCGGAAATGGAGGCACCTGCTAATTGGTGCACAACATAAGGTGCAAGTGTGCACGGACCATAAGAATCTAGAGTATTGGAGAACTGCTCGAGTGCTCAACCAACGGCAGTTGAGATGGGCCCAGGAGTTCTCCAAATTTAACTTTGAGATTTGTTACGTGCCAGGCCCAGAGAACGTTAGGGCGGACGCTCTCTCACGCAAACCTGAATATTTGGAGGGGGAGGGAGCACCCGAAGAGACCCATGTCATTCCAGAGGACCGCTGGGTGTGTGGGGCGGCATTGGTGGGGCAAAGGGAGTTGGTAGAGGGTACGGTGCATGATGAATACGCCCAGGACAAACTCAGGGGTCTCAGGAGGGAGGGAGACAAACCCGGGGGTTTTGAGGAGAGAAACGGGGCATTATACTACAAGGGAGCGTTATATATACCCGAAGGGGAATTGAGGGAGAAGGTACTCAAGCAACTGCACGATAGCCCCACAGCAGGGCATTTTGGGCAACACAAAACCATGTGGCTGGTTACCAGGGAATTTTGGTGGCCCAAGGTCAGGGAAGATGTGCGGGAGTATGTGAGAGGGTGTGAACAATGCCAACGAGCCAAGGGGGAGAGGCGGGCACCGGCAGGTTTATTAGAACCACTACCTACACCTGAAAGACCGTGGGAAGCAGTGGCCATAGATTTTATGACTGATCTGCCAAGGTCTAGAGGGAAAACAGCCATCATGGTTGTGGTAGACCTGTTAACTAAAATGGCCCACTTTATAGCCTGCTCACATGCGGTCACAGCAGAAGAAACAGCCAAATTGTTTGTAGAAAATGTGTTTAGGTTGCATGGCGCCCCCTTGAGGGTGGTTTCAGACCGAGGGAAACAATTTACTTCCAGGTTCTGGAGGAAGCTCATGAGCTTACTGCACGTTGAGGTTAATTTCTCAACGGCCCGTCATCCAGAAACCAACGGGCAGGCGGAAAGAGCTAATGGTGTTCTCCAGCAATATTTGAGGTGTTATGTGAATGACAGAGAGAATGATTGGGTAGAGAAGCTGGCGTTGGCAGAATTTGCCTACAACAATGCAGAGAACGTGTCCACGGGGATGAGCCCCTTTTTGGCTAATCACGGGTGCCATCCCAGAGCCTTCCCAGGGGGGGAAGGGGAGAACTGGAGCGTTCCAGCTGCAGAACAGTTCGTTGAAGAAATGGAAGCGATCCATCGCCAGCTCCAACTCAACTTAAACAGGGCTAAGGAGGAATATAAGAGGCAGGCAGACAAAAACAGAAGGGAAGGTGAAAGCCTCAGGGTGGGGGACCAGGTGTGGCTGTCAACCCAAGGGTTGCCATTCAAAGGGGGTTGTAAGAAGTTAAGACCCAAAAGGCTGGGACCATTTGAAGTCATGCAGCAGGTCAACCCAGTGGCTTTCAGACTCCGGTTACCGAACCACATGAAGCTGCACCCAGTTTTCCACAGGTCATTGCTGTCACCGTATAAAGGGGACAGTGAAGGGAGGGTCACTAGGGGACCAGCAATGGAGGAGAAGGAACACAGCTACCATGTAGCGGAGATCCTCGATTCCAGGTGGAAGGGAGATCAAGTTGAGTATTTGGTAATGTGGGAAGGGGAACCGGAGTCGGAAAACACCTGGGTTAGGGCAGAGGATGTCAATGACGAATTTTTAATAGAAACTTTTCATCAGAGGTTCCCACGCAAACCTCAGCCTGTAGCGAGGTTCCGAAGGGAATACTTTGCCACCACCGACGAGGAAGAGGAGTTGGAGGGGTTCACAGATTCCGAAGAGGAGGAGGATTCAGCGAGCCAGGACGGCGATCGATGGAGGGAATTGTTCGAGACGTCTGAAGATGAAGAAGATTCTTTTCGAGGTTTTAACCCTTCACCTCCCAGGGAAGAGGAAATGGGAGGGGGTGAGGGGGGCCCTGGAGGGGAGGTGGATGTCAGGGAACTGCCATCGGAGCATCAGGCGGTGGAGGGTCTCAGGGAGGAAGAAAGAGACTCAACAGCTGAGGCAGGAACCAGCAGGGGGAGGAGTGGATCTCCGAGGGAATGCGAGCAGGAGGGAGGGCTCAGAGACGCTTCCAGCGAGAACAGTGGGGAGGTATCGGAGTCTCCCATAGGGAGACCCATACCTCGCCGGAAACTGTCACGCCGTGAGTCCAGGAGACGCGTTTCCGTTAAGGAGCTTCTTTGCTGGAAACGCTTCCGCAGACAGCCACTGTCAGACTCTACGAGTGACTAAGAGCAGACATGTTTGTGGAGCTCTGTCACACACAGAGGTTTGTGGAGTCGCACAAACTCTGAGGGAGCACGATTTTACGCACAAGCAGCTAATCATCCCATTACAGGAGGAGTCTGAGAAATGAGGGTAATGAAAAAAAGGTTAGGAAATTATACATGTTTGTTTGTCCTTTTATTTGTTTGTATTGTTTAAAAAATGCTGTAAAACCAATAAAAAATTTATATATATATAAAAAAAGAGCACAATCCCCTTGGAGGGCTCGATTCCGGCGTCATCTCCTCTGCGGAGGAGAACCCCTGGAACGTGCTGGCGGAAAGTGTGGGCGTAAAAAGCCAGCTGTCGAAATAATCCGCTGGCATGGGCCTGTGTGGGAAGAGTGCATGGAACTCGTCTTTGAGAAGCGGTTCCTCCAGAGCATAATCCGGCACCCAACTGTTGGCGCTGGCCGGGGTACCCTCCCTGGCGAGGAGATATTCTACTCCCTCCTCCCCCCATCTTGAGTCCAGAATCTCCGTGACCTCGTTGAATGTCGTGGCCCTCAGTGACTTCCCCCCCCCTCTGGTGACTTTCTGCGTGGGTCTGGTGCTGTCCCTGGCTCCTGAAACCTGTGTGGGGCCTTGTAGGGTGCATTCTGGAACCTTCTGGGAGAGTCAACCAAAAAGCTACAGGATTGATCCTGGCCTCAACTTGGTATGGCCCTAGCTGTTTGTGTCCTAGCTTCTTCTTAGCTAACGACTTGGCCGGCACTGCCTGGGCCGCTAACCATACCCAGTCCCCCACCTGGATGTCTTCCCCTGCCCTCCTGTGCCTGTCTGCCTGCTCCTTGTAGGCGTGTTTAGCTAGCTCCAAGTGCCGTCGGAGTTCCTCGTGGACCTCCTGCAATTCTGCTGCTAAGTGCTCAGCTCCCTGCGGCTCCCCCTGCGCCGTCGTCTCCAACCCCGGGAAGGTTCTGGGATGTCGCCCATTGTTGGCGCAGAACGGTGTCACCCCCGTTGACGCGTGCTTCGTGTTGTTGTAGGCAAACTCGGCCAGCGGTAGGTAATCCACCCAAGTCGCAGGCTGTTGATTGGCGTAACATCGCAGGTACTGCTGCATGATGGCGTTGACCCTCTCCGCTTGGCCGTTGGTCTGCGGATGCCTCGCCGACGCTAAGTTGATCTTGACGTTCAGGATACCCAGGAACTTCTGCCAGAAACTGGAAATGAATTGGCGGCCCCGGTCGGACAGGATGGACCGTGGCAAGCCGTGAACCCTGAACACGTGGTCTATGAACAGCTTGGCGGTCTGTTCCGCTGTGGCCACCTTCGTGCAAGGAATGAAATGCGCCATCTTGGTGAACAGGTCTACAACCACAAGTACTGCCGTCTTGCCTCGCGAACTGGGTAGATCAGTAACAAAGTCCAGCACCACCCTCTCCCACGGCTGTAGTGGCGTCTCCAGCGGTTCCAGTAGTCCCGCTGGCTTCTTGTGCACTGGTTTGGATCTCTGGCAAGTGTCACACCTGGCGACGTAATCCGCGACCTCTCCTCGCATCTGGGGCCACCAAAAGTCCCTGGCTACTAAGTCCGCCGTCTTCTCCTTGCCGAAGTGACCCGCGCTGGGTGCGTCGTGCAACTGCTGCAGGACCTTCGCGCGGAGATCGTCCCCCGGCACGTAGAGAGCACCTTTGCGGGTTAGCAGGCCGTCGCGTATCTGGAAATCGCCGTCCTTTGCTGTGCCCCTCCGCAGTTCCTCCATCTTGGATTGCGCGAACGGATCCGTCTGCAGCGCGCGACGCACCGCGTCCAGGTCCACGGCGGCTGAAGCACATGCCCATGCCTGCGGTGCGAAAATGTGCTTGGCCGCCACTGGTGCCGCTTCCTCGAGATACTGGGGTTTCCTGGAGAAAGCATCTGCTATGACATTGTTGTCTCCTGGGATGTACTCTATCCTGAAGTCGAAATCCGCAAAGAACTCCGCCCAGCGTATGTGCCTCTGGCTCTGGAGCTTCGCCGTGCGCCAATACTCTAGGTTCTTATGGTCCGTGCGGACCTGCACAGTGTGTCTGGCTCCGATGAGGAAGTGCCTCCACGCCTTGAATGCTGCATGAATGGCCAGCAACTCCCTGTCCCAGATGGTGTAGTTCTGCTCTGACTTGCTGAGCTTTCTGGAGTAGAACGCGCAAGGCCTCCAGTTCCCTTGCGGATCTTGCTGCAAGAGGACCGCCCCCACCGCTCTGTCCGATGCGACAGTCTCAACCCGCATGGGCCTGCTGGGATTCACGTGTAGCAGCTGTTCTTCGGACACGAAGAGGCTCTTAAGTCTCCGAAAGGACTGCTCCGCCTGGTCCGTCCAAATGAACTTTTTCTTCTTGGAACTGAGGGTGTCCGTGATAGCCGCCGTCTCTTTCGCGAAACCTTTGATGAACTTGCGGTAAAAGTTGGCGAAGCCGACGAACCTCTGGACTTCCTTCCGATTGTGTGGGCTCTTCCAGTCCAACACCGCGCGGACCTTGGCGCTGTCCATGGCGAGTCCCTTGTCGGACAGCCTGTAGCCCAGAAAATCCACCTCCGTCACGTCGAACTGGCACTTCTCCAGTTTGGCGTAGAGTCTGTGCTCCCTTAGCCTCTGCAGGACCTCCTTTACGTCACTCTCGTGAGCCTCCGGCGATTCCGAGAAGATCAGGATGTCGTCCAGGAAGCATACGCACTTCTTGTAAAGGAGTCCCGCTAGCACGTGGTGCATGAATGCTTGGAAACAGTGGGAGCCATTTTGGAGGCCAAACGGCATAACTTTGTATTCATAGGTGCCCAACGGCGTAAACATGGCCGTCTTCCACTCATCACCCTCCCTCATGCGTATGAGATTGTACGCGCCGCGCAGATCCAGCTTGGTGAAGATCTTCCCCTTTCGCACCGTCGCGAGCAAGTCGTCAATCTTAGGCATGGGAAATGCCTTGGGCTTTGTCATCGAGTTTATGGCCCTAAAGTCTACGATGAGCCTTTTTGGGGGCGTGTCCTTCTTCACGAAAAACACAGGACTGCCCCCCACTGCCTTGGATTCTTGGATGAATCCCCGCTTCAAATTGTGCTCTATGAACTCCCTGAGCTCCTGCATCTCGTCCTCGGACATGGAATACAGCTTCGCAGTCGGCAGCGTCGCTCCTGGCAAGAGGTCAATTGCGCAGTCGTAGGGCCGGTGGGGGGGCAACTGGTCAGCTTCCTTTTCGCAGAAGACCTCCAAAAACCCCCTGTACTTGTGGGGCACCGACTGCACCATGCCCAGGTGCAGCTGCTGCCCTTCCTCCTGGCCCTCCGCTTCCTGGCCGGACTGGATGCAGTGCTGTGCGCAGTAGGATGAACCAAAGGTGAGTTGTCGCTGGTACCACGCTAATGACGGGCTGTGTCTATCCAGCCAACTCATGCCCAACACTATAGGCGTGTCTGACAGGCGGGTGACGTTGAAACTGATGACCTCGCGGTGATTCCCAATCTGCATCACCATGGGTGGTGTCTGTTGTACCACCTGCCCGCCCAGCAGCTTCCTGCCATCGACTGTGACAACGTTTAAGGGCAGCGTGGCTGGTAGAAGCGCTATGCGATGTTCCTTGATGAACTGCACCCCCATGAAGTCTGCGTTGCTACCGGAGTCAATGCTAACAGGGACTTCCAGGGTGAGTCCATTAGGTAACTGGAGAGTTGCAGTGAGTTGCACCACTGGCTTGGGTGGTAGGGGGTCTGTAGGCTGCAAAATCGCTGGGGACTGCTTTACTGACTTGCCTGGCTGAGCCCCAGCATCTCTGCTTCCAGCCAGGCACTGTCATTTCCCTGAAACTGCTCTCCGTGGTGAGCTGCCTCTGTTACTGTTGCTAAGGCTGAAGTGTGCTTCTGGAGCCTCTGGGGACACTCTTTGGCCATGTGTTGCGCACTGTCACAGATGAGCACTTCCTGCTCCCTCTAGGAGGCTTAGTCTTGACTGCTCCGGGCGCTGGGGCTCCGGCTGCTGTCTGAGCCTTGGCACCACCAAGCTCCATCGGTTCCTCCCCCTCCCTCAGCGGAGGCGAGGGATGCGTACGTCCCAGGTCCCTGGGAAGAAAAGGAGACGCTCTAGCCGGTGCACGCACCTGGCGACCCTCATCACTGTGCCAAGGGCGTTCTTCGTGGCGCACTCCTATCGTGAGCGCTCTCTGCACGACGTCTGCGAGGGTTTGAGGTCTGTCCCCCCTTGCCAACTCATCCTTTACGGAGCCATTGAGTCCCTCCCAGAACAAATCTCTCACTGCCACGGAGTCCTTTTCCCAGCCCAGCACATTCAGCAATGCAAAAAAGCGCGAATGGTACTGTCGTACTGTAGCCTTGCCTTGCCTCAATCCATGCATCTCGCGCCTTGCCACATCAATGTCCACGGTAGATTGGAAACAAGCGTCCATGGCCGCGATAAATGCGTCAGAATCCCTGCGGGCAGGACCATCTTCGCGCCATAAATTGCGTAGCCAGGCTTTAGCTTCCCCATGCAAGTGGGATACAATGAAGCCTACTCTCTCCTCCTCATCTCTAAAATCCTTCCGAAGCAAATGCAGCGCATATACGACGTCAGCTCTGAAACTGGGATAATGCTTCAGGTTCCCATCGAAGTGGGCTACTAAACTGCCCCCCTGCCAGCCGAGTCCAATTCCCTCTGACCTGGGCCCCGGGAACCCTTCTTTGCATGCACGCTCCCACCTGGCTTGCAGATCCTGGCATCGCGCTTCTGCTTCCTCTCCTGTCTTTTTGGAGATCAGTACTGCCGTGGAAAGCTCCGCTACTGCGTTTCGCAGTTCTGTTAGTTGCTCCTCCGCAGTCATCTCTGCCAACCTTCGTGAGCTTGCAAAAAAAAATTTTTGCGTACAGAGCGGGGACTTACTGTCAGGGCTGCCTCAGGTCCCAGCTCACAAAGGACCAACGCCAGTCTCTCTTTATATACAGAAATTTTATTGCAGTTCATTTTTCGTTTCACAGCCGAGGCACGCAGCCCCACGTCCGTAACGCTAGACCGCAGAAGTCCCCTCTGAATCAGTCCCTCCCCTGCACCAGTTTAAGATGCTTGCTTTGCTCCACCTCCTCCTGTCTTTCCTTTTCCGCAGGGTCTTTCTGCCCGCTGGAGTTTCACCCCTCCTGGATTCCTCTGACGCTGAATCCACAGATGGCTCTCCTGCGGGCTTTGGGACCTGGCTCCTCCCCCGGGCTCTCCGTTTCCCCGCGCGCTTGCACATTTGAACTTGGCGCGCGCGCCCAGCTTCCAACCTTTCTCCTGATCGTTACATCACTCCTCTCACTGCTCCCCTCCCCTTCCGGGAGGATAGCTTGTTCTGACCTCCCCTCCGTTCCTGCCGACGGAGCTGCTTCCCCCTTTTTTTATTATAATTTTTTTTATTGGTTTTACAATTTTTTTAAAAACAATACAAACATATAAAAAGACATACAAACACGTATAGTTTCATAATCTTTTTTTCATAAACCTTGTTTCTCAGACTCCCCCATACCTCACCTTTCTGCATCCCGATGTCCAAAATTTTTAGCAACTTCTAATTATTTCTCTCAAGCCTCTGTCCTCTTAATCTTTCCTTCAGTCTAATCTTATATCACTGTAACCCTTTCTTTCTCAAAACCTCGACATTCTAACATTCATCAAGTTTATAATAGTCCTTAAGATAGATTTTAAATTTCTTCCATTCTTCTTCCGCCGTCTCCTTTCCCTGGTCACGGATTCTGCCAGTCATCTCAGCCAATGTCATGTAGTCCATCACTTTCATCTGTCATTCTTCCAGGGTGGGTAGATCTTGTGTCTTCCAATACTTTGCGATAAGTATTCTTGCTGCTGTTGTAGCATACATAAAGAAAGTTCTATCTTTCTTTGACACCAATTGGCCGACAATGCCCAAGAGAAAGGCCTCTGGTTTCTTAGGGAAAGTACATTTAAGTACCTTTTTCATTTCATTATATATCATTTCCCAGAAAGCCTTAATCTTCGGGCATGTCCACCAAAGGTGATAGAAAGTACCTTCATTTTCTTTACATTTCCAACACTTGTTATCAGGCAAATGGTAGATTTTTGCTAGCTTGACTGGGGTCATGTACCACCTATAGATCATTTTCATAATGTTTTCCTTTAAGGCATTACATGCCGTAAATTTAATACCGGTGTTCCACAACCATTCCCAGTCAGCAAACATAATTGTCAGAGCTGCTTCCAGATCCTAGCTCACAGAGGATCACGCTAGCCAGCGGTCACTTTATAAAAGTCTTTATTGAGTTACAGTTTCCATTCTCAAGCTGCGGCGCGCAGCTCTACGTCTTATGGGTTAGACCGGCGAAGCTCCGTCTGAGTCTCCGCCCCCTGTGCACCAGCTTACTAACCTAGCTTTACTCCACCTTTTCCGCCTGACCGTTATTCTCTGGGTCCCTCTGCCCTCCGTGGTCTCTTCCTTCCGGGACTCTTCTGACGCGGACCCCCCGGACCCTCCTGTCTCCTTGCGCCGGGCTTTAGGACCTGGCTCCCTTTCAGGGCTGCTTACTGCGCCACCTTCCTGTGCATTTGAACTTGGCGCGCGCGCCCAACCTTCCACTTTCCGCCTGACCGTTTCTTCGCTCCCCGATGGAGGTGTGGCCACTCCTGACTCGTGCCCTCCCTCCTGTTGCGAGCTGCCAGCGCTCGATACCTGGCGCCCTTCTTCTCCCCTGCTCTCTGTTGGTGACGCTGGTCCCGATTTCCAACTGCTCCCCTCTGAGCCCCCTCTGGACCCTTCTCCCTGGGGTGTCCCCCTAGGCTCCCCCCTTGCTCTGGCCACTGGTGCTCCTTTCTGTGAATCTTCTGATTCACTGGAAAGACTCGGAGATCTCGGGTCGTCGTCATCACTCATCTTTTCTTCTGCCTCCTCCCCCTCGCTCTCTGTTTCCTCCCTTGCCCTCGCCTCTGCTCCTGAACCCCTGACAATAATGTTATGACCAATGTCCTGTGCCCACTTAATCATAGCTGATTTAACTGTTTCATCTTGTGTATTCCATTTCAGCAGCAAATTATGCATTCTTGACAAATTCTTGGTATTGGGTTCTAACAGTTCAGTCTCTAATTTTGATTTTTCCACCTGGAAGCCAATTTTCCTGTCCTGTTTGTAAACCTCCATTATTTGGTAATATTGGAGCCAATCTCGTACTTTAGGTTTCAATTTCTCATGACTTTGTAATTTCAATTTATCTCCATCCTGTTCCAAAATTTCCCAATACTTTGGCCATCCGACCTCCATATTAAGTTTCTTCAGTGCCTTAGCCTCCAAGGGTGACAACCATCTAGGGGTTTTGTTTTCCAACAAATCTTTATATCTTATCCAAACATTAAACAACGCTTTTCTGACAATGTGATTTTTAAAGGCCTTATGCACTTTGATTTTATCATACCATAGATATGCATGCCAACCAAATGTATTATTAAAGCCTTCTAAATCCAAGATATCTGTATTCTCGAGGAGCATCCACTCTTTCAGCCAGCAAAACGCTGCTGCTTCATAGTACAGTTTTAAGTCCGGCAGGGCAAATCCCCCTCTTTCTTTTGCATCTGTAAGTATTTTAAATTTTATTCTGGGCTTTTTGCCCTGCCAGACAAATCTCACAATGTCTTTCTGCCACCTCTTGAAACAGTCCATCTTGTCAAGAATCTGCAAAGTTTGAAACAAAAATAGCATTCTAGGCAATACATTCATCTTAATAACTGCAATTCGGCCTAACATTGACAATTTTAGATTTGACCATATTTCTAGATCTTTTTTAATTTCTGACCAACATTTTTCATAGTTGTCCTTATACAAGTTCAAATTTTTAGATGTCAAATGAACCCCTAGGTATTTCACCTTCTTAACCACTGTCAAACCTGTCTCTTCTTGAAATTTCTCCTTCTCCATGACTGTCAAATTTTTTTCTAAGACTTTAGTTTTTTGTTTGTTCAGTTTAAGTCCGGCTACCTGGCCAAATTGTTGAATTATCTCCAACACTCTTTTCGTACTAGTGTTTGGCTCTTGTAAGGTCAATACTAAGTCATCTGCGAATGCCCTTAACTTGTAATGTTTAGCTCCGACCTGTACACCTTTAACCTGCTGGTCATTTCTAATCATATTCAGCAACACCTCCAGAACAGAAATGAAAAGCAATGGAGAAATTGGGCACCCCTGTCGTGTTCCTTTTTCTATCTTAAGTTCCTCCGTTATCACATTATTTACAATCAGCTTAGCTTTTTGTTCAGAATATATTGCACCCATACCATTCTCAAAACCTTGGCCTACCCCCATCCCATGAAGATTCTTTTTCATAAAACTCCAAGAAATATTGTCAAAGGCTTTCTCCGCGTCCACAAAAATCAGCACTGCTTTAGTGTTTATGTTCACCTCTAGCAATTCCAGAATGTCTATTATATTCCTTACATTGTCCGATAAGTGCCTTTTTGGGAGAAAGCCTGCTTGGTCCTTATGAATCTTCTCCATCAACACTCTTTTAAGTCTTTTTGCCAAAATGTCTGCAAAAATTTTATAATCCACATTAAGTAATGATATTGGGCGGTAGTTCTTAAGTTGAGTCTTTTCAGTCTCTGTCTTTGGTATGAGTGAAATATACGCTTCTTTCCACGATTCTGGTGCCTTTTCCCCCTCTGAAATCTCGTTGCAGACTTCCTTTAACGGTTGAACCAACCACTCCTTCAAAGATTTATAGTATCTGGAAGTCAGTCCATCTGGCCCTGGAGACTTGCCCAATTGCATGTCTTGAATGGCACCCTCTATCTCTTGTTCTGTTATTCTCTGGTTTAAATCCACCTTGCTTTGATGAGAGATTTTTTGTAATCCATATTTTTTAAGGAATTTATCTATGTCCTCTTCATTTTGTGGTCCTTGAGAATAAAGTTTTTTGAAATAACTCAGAAAACAGTTTCTAATCTCATTGGGTTTAGATATGTTCTTTCCATCCACTTCTAGGCTTGTAACTGTATTTAGTTTCTGCCTTTTCTTCAATTGCCATGCCAGAAGTTTGCCACATTTATCTGCTGATTCGAATGTTTTTTGTTTCACTTGCTTTATCTTCCATTCAATCTCTTGATTCATCAATTCCATATATTGTGTTTGATATAACTTAATCTCTCTCAAAATCTCCTGGGACTTTGGTTTTGATCTTAATTTTTTCTCTCCTTCTTTTATCTTTTCCAAAATCTTTTCCTTCTTCTCATTCTGCTTTCTCTTTTTTATTGAATTTTGTTGAATCAAGAATCCTCGCATCACAGCTTTACTTGCGTCCCAGATCACTCTTTTTTCCACATCGGCCTTTAGATTTATTTCAAAATAGTCCTTTAAAGTTTTTTGGGCCTTCATGTGGATCTCCTTATCTCGAAACAGGGTGTCATTCATCCTCCATCTAAATTGACCAGTTGTTGTAAGTTTCATTTCCATCTTCACGGCGTTATGGTCGGAGCAAGTTTTTGGGCAGATTTCTACCCTCCTAATCTTTGGAGCCATCCCACTAGTGATCCAAATTTGATCAATTCTGGTCCAGGTCATCATTGCTTGAGAGAAAAAAGTTCCCTCTCTCTCAAGAGGGTTCCTTGTTCTCCATATGTCTATTAGGTCCATATTTTCCGTCATTTCAAAGAAGGTCTTCGGAAGTCTCCCTTCCTTGGAGATTGTCAGTCTTTGTGCCTTGTCCATATTTGTAGAAACTACACCGTTCATGTCTCCCATAATTATCATATTGTAATCCAAATAGTCCATCAGAGTTTCATGAAGTTTCTTGAAGAATTCCGCCTTGCCTTCATTTGGTGCATAAATTCCAACTATTAAGAATTTTTCTCCTTGTACTTGTATTTCAACTGCCAGATATCTTCCTTGTTCATCTTTAAACATCATTTTTGGAACCCATTTCTCTTTTACATAGATCACGACTCCTCTTTTCTTAACTTTATCCGATGAAATGAATTCTTGTCCTAATCTTTTATTTATGAGTAGTTTCCTGTGTGCTCTGGTTACATGGGTTTCTTGTAAACAAATCAAGTCCAATTGTTCTCTTTTCAAAATATGAAACACTTGACGTCTCTTCAAAGGCATGTTCAGCCCATTACAAGTCCAGCTAAGGAATTGCAGAGCCGTCTTGTTATTTTTCTGTTACTCCTCCAACCGCTCCAAGTTGTTGCTCTTCCTCTGATGGTGATGGGTTAAGTCCAAACGATAGGTTCAGAATGTCTAGTGCTCTCCTTTGTTCTGCAATTGGATCCACAGTTCCCTTCTGTAAGTCCTCTTGGTTTCTTTCCAAGAATCTCTCTTTGTCTTGTATTGTCTTTATTTTCACCTTCTTTCCCTTATAGTCAAAAGACAGTCCTTGTGGGAACTCCCACCTGAAAGGGATGATGTTCTTCTTCAGCAGGTAAACCAAATCCTTATAGAATGTTCTCAACTCCAAGATATGTTTAGGGATGTCTTTAAAAATCTGTATGGATGAATTTTCAATTTGCAAGGCCTTTTGGTAGTGTAATTTTAATATTTTATCTCTTTCTTCCTTAGATCTAAGGGTAATCAAACAGTCCCTCGGGGTCTTTCTGTTCTGTCTTCTGCCCAGTCTAAATGCTGTTGTAATCTTAAATTCTTCCTCCTCCAAGTCTTCCCAGAAACCAGCAAACTCTTGTGTTAAAAACTCCACCAGGTTGTCTCCTTCGCTCTCGGGAATCAGTCTTAATTTCAGATTTCTTTCCTTTCTCTGTAATTCCCACAAAGCCAGAGTTACATCATGTTCATGAACCTTTTTAGAAATTGGTTCTAAGTTCTCTTGAGTCTCTCCAGCAATAGTTCTAGCTTCCTCTGCAATTTTACGTGTTGCAGAATTTTCTTGAACCAGCCTGTTTATAGATTCTGTATTCAAGTCCAATCTTGCTGTTAGTTCTGTTAATTTCTGTGTATTTTCTGTACTCTGCTTTGTCAAGGTCTCCAAAGATTGATTTATCTTGAGTAACGCTTGTGTCACTGACTCCATAGAGGCAGCTGTCACTTTTTCTTGTCCTGTTATTCCTGTAGGAGTTACGCCTGTAATTGAGCCTCTTTTCTTTTGTTGCTGTTGCTGGTGTTGTTGCTGGTAGAGCTGCTGTTGCTGGTAGAGCTGCTTCCCCTGACACACTGGAACCCCCCCCCTCCGCTACGCTCTGGAGGGGAAGCCGGTCCCGATCTCCTGCTGCTGCTTCGGGATTCCCTATTTGCTCCTTCCCCCTGATGAGTCCCCCCTGGGGCTCCTCTTGTCTTGGCTACAGGCGCCCCCTCCTGGGAATCCCCCGATTCGCTGGAAAGGCTCATGGAATCCCTCGGGCCACCGTCCTCCTCTTCCTCGCTGTCCTCGGACTCTTCCCAATAGTCCTCCCTCTCCTGCCTCCCACGTGCCTCTGCTCCTGAACCCCTGACAGCGCCATAAATTGCGCAGCCACGATTTAGCTTCCCCATGCAGATGAGTTATTATGAAGCCTACTTTCTCCTCCTCATCTCTAAAGTCTCCCCTTCGCTCTCCATCTCCTCTCTCCCCTGTACCTCTGCTCCTGAGCCCCTGACAATTATATTTCATTTCCCAGAAAGCCTTAACCCTTGGGCACGTCCACCATAGGTGAAAGAATTTTCCTTCAGTTTCTTTACAATTCCAACACTTATTGTCTGGCAAATGATATATTTTTGCAAGCTTGATTAGGGTCATGTACCACCTGTAAATCATTTTCATAATATTTTCTTTCAGGGCATTACATGCCGTAAATTTCACACCAGTGGTCCTCAAATTGGTGTTTTTGGGGTTAGAATGCACATTCACCCCAAAATCGCAGAAATGTTTGTTACCAGCCCAAATCAACCATAGGTAAACATATGGTAACATGTCAATAGAAAAAGGACGAATAAGCTTTGATTGCTCTTTCGGTGTTCATTCACCCACAAATAGCAAAGCGGTGTGTAATGGTTGGGAGTTACTCGTGCGTAATCCTGCTCTGTTTGAGCATCGGGTTGCTTGGTTAAACCCTCCGGACTACGCAGCCCATGGTAGCGTGGCTGCTCTTAGTCACTTGTAGAATCTGACTGTGGGCATTTCTTAAAGCGTTGCCAACATAAGAGTTGTTTGACGCCCAATCGTTTCCGCCTCTCACTGCGCGGGAGTCTCCTGCGCAGGGTGGGCGTGGGCAGTGGGGTGCTTGGGCTCTCCTCACTAACTTCCAACGAAGAGTCCTGGAGCCCCTGCACCTCCCTGTCCCGTTGCTCTCCTGGATCCCTGGTGTTACACTCATTCTCTTCCCCTTCTTCCCGGCTAAGTCTCCCTCTAGCGCTTGGACCTTCCCCTGCAGAATCCGAGACCCTCTCCTTCTCCCGTGCCTCTGATGGCAGTTCCCTGACATCCACCTCCCTCCCAGGGCCCCCTTCACTCCCCCTCCGACCCGGGGGCTCTGTTGCAGCCTCTTCTCTGGTCGGCGAGCCAAGGAAACCCCTGAAAGAGCTGTCCTCCTCATCTGTGGGTGTGAACACCTCTTCCCACCTGCTAAGGTTCCCACCCAAGGAATGACTCTCCCAATCCGATTCTTCTTCGGATTCTGAAAACCCTTCGAAACTCTCTTCCTCCTCCGTCGTGCCGAACTGTTCTTCCCAGAATCGCTCTAAGGGCTTGGGTTTATCTGGGAACCGTCGGTGGAACACTTCCACCATATGCTCGTCGCCAACTGCCTCTGCCGGCACCCACGTGTTTTCCGACCAGGGCTCTCCTTCCCACGCCACCAAGTACTGCACCTGCCGCCCTCACCACCTTGAATCCACTATCTCTGCGGCCGAGCTCTGGTGTTCCCTCTCTTCTACCTGTGGTTGTGGCAAGACTTCTACCTCCCGCCCCTCTAATTCCCGCCCCTCTCTGTGCGGTGAGAGCAAGGACCTGTGGAACACGGGATGTATTTTCATGTTGTTGGGCAACCTGAGCTTGAACGCCACTGGGTTTATCTGTTGTATAACTTCAAACGGGCCCAGTCTTCTGGGCTGCAACTTCTTGCACCCTCCCTTAAAGGGTAACCCTTGAGTGGACAACCACACGCGATCCCCCACCCTAATGGTTTCCCCTTCCCTCCGGTGTTTATCTGCTTGCTTCTTGTAACTGGCTTTAGCCCTTTCTAGGTTCATCTTGAGCTGTTGATGTAACGCTTCCATTTCTTCCACAAACTGTTCAGCAGCAGGTACATTCCAGCTCTGTTCCTCATTGCCCGGGAACGCCCTGGGATGACACCCATAATTGGCCAAGAAGGGGCTCATACTGGTGGACACATGTTCAGCATTATTGTACGCAAATTCTGCTAGCGCTAGTTTCTCTACCCAATCATTCTGCCTTTCGCTAACGAAGCAGCGTAAGTATTGCTGGAGTACACTGTTTGCCCTTTCCGCCTGCCCATTGGTTTCTGGGTGTCTCGCTGTCGAGAAGCTTACCTCGACTTGCAGTAGGCTCATGAGCTTCCTCCAGAACCGGGAAGTAAATTGTTTTCTGCGGTCAGATAAAACCCTCAAGGGGGCGCCATGCAGCCTAAAAATGTGTTCTACAAACAACCGTGCCGTTTCTTCCGCCGTCACCACATGGGAGCAGGCGATAAAGTGGCACATTTTGGTTAGCAAGTCTACTACTACCATCACTGCTGTTTTTCCCCTTGATTTGGGCAAATCCGTCATGAAATCAATTGACACCACCTCCCAGGGTTTGTTTGGCGTGGGTAAGGGTTCCAGCAAACCTGCTGGCATCGTGCGTTCCCCTTTGGCCCTCTGGCAGCGGTCACACCCTCTTACATATTCACGTACACCTTCCCTCACCCGTGGCCACCAAAATTGTCGGGTCACCAGCATCATGGTTTTGTGTTGCCCAAAATGTCCCGCTGTGGGGGTGTCATGTAGTTGTTTGAGTACCCTTCTTCTTAGAGCCTCCCCCGGTACGTACATCACCCCCCTGTAGTACAACACCCCTTCCTTCTCCTCAAACCCCTCTGGTGCTCCCCTCCCCTCTTGGAGTTCCCTGATTTTAGTCCGGGCGAATTCATCGTCCCTAGTGAGTCCTGCCAGTTCTCTCGTGCCCACTAGAGTACCCCCACACACCCATCGGTCCTCAGGTATGACGTGGCGGGTCTCCGGCGGCCCTTCTCCTTAGAAGTACTCTGGTTTCCGCGAAAGAGCGTTTGCTCCCACGTTTTGCTGGCCGGGCACATACTGGATTTCGAAAGAAAACTTGGAAAACTCCTGCGCCCAGCGAATCTGTCTCTGGTTGAGCACCTGTGCTGTCCGCCAATATTCCAAGTTCTTGTGATCTGTGCAGACCTGGATCTTATGCTGCACCCCTATCAGCAGAAGGTGCCACCGACGAAAGGCGGCGTAAATTGCTAGCAGTTCTCGGTCGTACACGGTGTAGTTTTGTTCCGACTTGCTCAGCTTCCTCGAGAAGAAGGCGCACGGTTTCCATTCTTGCTGGCTCAGTCCTGGCTGCAACAGAACCGCCCCGATGGCTCTTTCTGACGCGTCCGTCTCCAACCTCATAGGTTTCTCCAAATCCACATGTAGTAATTGTTCCTCCGACGCGAATGCCTTCTTCAATCTTTCAAAGGATTGCTGGGCTTCCTCCGTCCACACAAACTTTCTCTTACTACTGAGACAGTCCGTGATTGGGGCCGTCAAGTGTGCGAAGTTCTTGATGAACGTCCGGTAGAAATTGCCAAAACCTAGGAATCTCTGCACATCCTTTCGTGTCTTTGGGGTCTTCCACTCCAATACTGCTTGCACCTTGCTTGGGTCCATCGCTAAGCCTTTGTCAGATAGCATGTACCCCAGGAACTCCACCTCTCGGGCATGAAACTGACATTTCTCTAGCTTGACCCACAACTGGTGTTTCTGCAAATGTTGTAGCACTTCCCTGACATCTCTCACATGTTGCTCCTCATTTTCTGAATAAATCAAGACGTCGTCCAGGAATGCTACACAGTTCTTGTAAAGCAGAGACCCCAACACGTGGTGCATGAACGCTTGAAAACAGGCGGAGCCTGACTGTAATCCGAAAGGCATAACGAGATATTCAAAGGCCCCCAGGGGTGTGAACATGGTGGTCTTCCATTCATCCCCCTCTCTCATCCGGATTAAGTTGTAAGCCCCCCTCAGATCTAGCTTGGTGAAATTCTTTCCCTTCCTCACTCTTGTCAGAATGTCATTGATTCTGGGCATCGGGAAAGTCACAGGTTCTGACACCAAATTTACCCCCCTGAAGTCCACGACCAGCCTCGGTTTATCAGTGTCCTTTTTGTCCACAAAAAATACTGGACTGCCCCCCACTGCTTTTGACTCTCTTATAAACCCTCTCTTTAGGTTCTTGTCGATAAAGTCCCGTAACTCCTTCATCGCTATGGGGGTGGGTTTCCCCTGAGCATCCAGCGACCGTCGTTCTTCCAGCCTCGCTGTCAGGATGGCTATGTGCTCTTCCAAATCGCAGTTTCTCTCCTCCAGCGATTGGCCTCCAGCTGCCCCTCCCCTGGCTCCAGCTCCTCCGGTCTTACTCATGATGCCCCCTTCTGCTTGTTGCGCACGAGCAACTTTCAGGGTGAGTCAGAATGCTGTAATGGTTGGGAGTTACTCGTGCGTAATCCTGCTCCGTTTGAGCATCGGATTGCCTGGTTAAACCCTCCGGACTACGCAGCCCATGGTAGCGTGGCTGCTCTTAGTCACTTGTAGAATCTGACTGTGGGCGTTTCTTAAAGCGTTGCCAACATAAGATTTGTTTGACGCCCAATCGTTTCCGCCTCTCACTGCGCAGGAGTTTCCTGCGCAGGGTGGGCGTGGGCAGCGGGGTGCTTGGGCTCTCCTCGCTAACTTCCAACGAAGAGTCCTGGAGCCCCTGCACCTCCCTGTCCCGTTGCTCTCCTGGATCCCTGGTGTTACACTCATTCTCTTCCCCTTCTTCCCGGCTAAGTCTCCCTCTAGTGCTAGGACCTTCCCCTGCAGAATCCGAGACCCTCTCCTTCTCCCGTGCCTCTGATGGCAGTTCCCTGACACGGTGTAATAAGCCTAAACAAAGCCAAACAAGTTGTTTTGGTTTCCAACTACATAGAGAGAAGAATCTTGGATTTCGCTTACTTCAAGTCGTGTTCTTTGCTGTTAATGCACATTGACACAGAAATCGCAAAGTGTGTGTAATGAGACCAAAATAACACAACACCATCTTTTCGCTTCCATATGCGTAGAAAGAAGACGAATAGGCTTTGATTGGGCTTTTTTCAATTCGCATGGTGTTATTTGGGTGTGCGCCAGCATCACCCCAAACGAAAGCAAAAAAGTTTTTTTGGGTTCCATCTACATAAAAAGAAGATGATAAAGCTCTGATTGGGCTCATTTCAAATTGGTGTTTTGCGGGTTAGAATGCACATTCACCCAAAAATCGCAGAAATGTTTGTTACCAGCTCAAATCTGCTGGGAAAAAGCACCAATGATAAAGCCAGCTGCAGGTGGCTGGAATGCAAAACAGGATGTTGTTGTTTCAAACTGTACTGTTGGGAAAAAGGGGGAGTCTATTCTCTGTACTGAGCACCGGATGTTAGCTCAGAGTGTCATCTGACCTGTGCTAGAAGCACAGGGGAGGAGTTATGACTCTTCTGATGGAGTCTGAAGGGTGCAGTCACGTTTCTTTGTACTGCTGAATGACAGGAATAAAAGACATGTAAATAGGACTCCTGTCTGTCTCATTTCCCCTCCCTGGGGGGGAAAGCAAGGAGAGAGAAGCAGAGGGTGTGTTCTCCTCACATCTAACGAGGAGAATCACCGGTTTACGACCTAGCCTGCCGGGAGTAGCAGACGGAAGGTAAACAAGTATCTCGCTCAGTTTGCCCGTGAAGGCCAGTTTACCTCTGACTGTGAGCTGAGATACTGACATATGGCAGCTTTCGGTGGTTGCGATTCATCGAACATCTGCATGAGAGGCTGGTGGATTGTCCTCCTCTGCTCCAAGGGAGAAAATAGCGTCTGAGAGCAGCCAGAAGCTGAACAGACGGCTGGACCCAGAGGAAAGTGTTTTCCAAGCAACGGAGCTCAAGGTATGCTGCATTTCGGGCTAAAAGTTAGAGATAAGCTTTCAAGTATGCACAGTTGCTAAGCGACGCTCGTCAGAGACGTGGAAATTTACTGGCTGCGCAGATGGCTCTGAGAGAGGGCCTGGGAAGCGAAAGTTTTGTTTTGACTATGTCTTCGATGCTGTGCAAGGTCTGAGAAACAGCTTGCAGCTTGCCTGGAAAGGCAGTAAACAAGTCCAGCAGAGGCTATTGGAGTTTTAGCAAGGCTGGAAAGTGAGACAGAGGCTTGGCTTCAAGATGGATGCCAAGAAGGGGGGAGCCCTGCCTTATTCATCTCCCCTGACCAGTGGCAGTTATTCATCATGGTCTGGAAAGACGACTACCCCAGAAGGGGTGAGCAAGGATGATGCTGGCCAAGTTCCTAAGAGCTCATCGAAAACTGAGGAGAGCTTTGACCCTAGATGGGGGAGCGAAGGAACTGTTCCAGCTGCACTGGAAGTGAAGGACAGGGGGAGGGAAGAACAGAGTTCAAATCTCCCCGCTGCTGAAGCTACTGAGGAGCGAGTTGTAGCATTGAGCGCTGTCCGATGTTACAATTGTGGACAGACTGGGCATCTACAGCGAAACTGTAGGAAGCCGCGCCAGTCAAGAGGAGCGAAGAGCAGCTCTACGAAGCCTGAGGCGTCAGGCAAAAGCCGTACCAAGTGCCAGGTGAAACCTGCAAAGGCTATGATGGCGAAAGGAACCACGCCAGATGTTGGGAACGCGTTCATAATCGACACTGGCTGTACAAAACACATGTACCCGCACAGAGAACTGTTTTCAACGTTGAAGAAGCAAAGCTTCACTGTGAAACAGGCCAACGGTCAGGAGCTGAAAGCGACCGGGATTGGGACTGTGTATCTTGAGAGTCTGAACTTGACTATAAACAATGTTTACCTGGTTCCAGAACTGAGATTTAATCTGCTGAGTGTGTCGCAGATTGCAAAGAAAGGACTGAAACTGTCCTATGATGCTAAAAGCTGCAAGATCTACAAAGATGGAGAACTGTTTCTTACTGCCAGAGAGAAGGATGGACTGTATTTGTTGACTTTTGATCAAAGTGATTACATGAAATGTAATTCTTCTGGTTCTAACGAAATCTCTCTTGCAGGTGTGACCAGTGTGAGCACCAGGAAGGTGACCAAGAAGGTCGACAGAGCATTTCAGCGGGTGTATGCTGATGTGATTGGTCCTCTAGAACCATCTAGAGGCGGTGCAAAATATTACCTTGTGTGTGTGGATTGTTTTACTAATTATTCTTGGGTTTTTGTGATGGAAAAACCGCAAGAGACCTTAGAAAGGTTTCAGGAGTTTTGTGACAAGGTTAAAAATATGCATGATGCTAACATTGATTGTCTCTTCACAGATGAGAAACAAGTTTTTCTGTTACAGAAGTTTCAGAAGTTCCTGGATGGAAAAGGGATAGACCACAAAGTTGCTGTTTCAACCGAAGCATGGAACAGGGGGGTCTGTGTGAGGGTGAACAAAGAATTGCAAAAGGGGATGCATGCGCAATTGCTGAGTTCACATTTGCCACATGAATATTGGGCCGAGTCGCTAGCGTCCTATGTTCACATGTGGGTGAGAAAGGTCTCAACAGAGTTGGGATGTTCTCCTTTTGAGAAGCTGTTCCATAGAAAACCTTCTGTTGACTATTTTAAGGTTTTCGGGTCTCATGTGAGAACAGAAGCTCCAGGTGGAGTAAAGAATGCCAGAGGCATTTTTGTGGGTAATGAAAAGGGTCTCTACAGAGTACTTTTGTCTGAATGTGGTCAGGTGATTCTCACAAAGTTTCTTGAGAGTGCTCCAGTACAAGAGCGGGTAGTTGTACACACATTTCCCACAGGTGACAATTCAGATGATGATTTTTCTGATTACACAGATTACAGTGGTACTGATGATGACAGTGATAGCTCAGAGAGTTCAGTTGTAACAGTCATTGAGAGTAAATCTCACACAATGGATAGACCTTCACAGGTGAAGGAGGAACCACTGTTTGCCATTGCTACTGGTTCTCAACAAAGTCCAGAGGTTGAACCAGTGAGCACAGAGGATCAGAACCTCATACGCAGGTCTGAGAGAGTCACAAAGGGTGTACCACCAAAGAGGTACTCAAAAGAGTTTGCTAACTTAGCTGTTGCATGTGTTGCTATTGTTAACAACTCAAAGCAGGTTAAAGCAGTGTCTAAGTCAGAGACAAAGACACAACAGAGAGTAGCTAACCAAGGTAATGCAGAAGCACTCATTCCTTGGAAGCCAGACAACCAGAGAGGTACACTGGTGAAACCAGTGGTGGGGAGTTCCAAGGGTGGAACTGAAACAACAGGGGACTGTTATATGTATAACAACTGTTTGTTTTCTAATCTGGATCATGTTTTGCCTATTGATGCTTTTGGGGGAGGATGTTGGGAAAAAGCACCAAGGCAAAAGCCAGCTGCAGGTGGCTGGAATGCAAAACAGGATGTTGTTGTTTCAAACTGTACTGTTGGGGAAAAGGGGGAGTCTATTCTCTGTACTGAGCACCGGATGTTAGCTCAGAGTGTCATCTGACCTGTGCTGGAAGCACAGGGGAGGAGTTATGACTCTTCTGATGGAGTCTGAAGGGTGCAGTCACGTTTCTTTGTACTGCTGAATGACAGGAATAAAAGATATGTAAATAGGACTCCTGTCTGTCTCATTTCCCCTCCCTGGGGGGGGGGGGAAGCAAGGAGAGAGAAGCAGAGGGTGTGTTCTCCTCACATCTAACGAGGAGAATCGCCGGTTTACGACCTAGCCTGCCGGGAGTAGCAGACGGAAGGTAAACAAGTATCTCGCTCAGTTTGCCCGTGAAGGCCAGTTTACCTCTGACTGTGAGCTGAGATACTGACAAAATCAAGCATACGTAAACATATGGTAACATCTCAATAGAAAAAGGACGAATAAGCTTCGTTTGCTCTTTCGGTGTTCATTCACCCAGAAATAGCAAAGCGAAGTGTAATAAGCCTAAACAAAGCCAAACAGGTTGTTTTGGTTTCCAACTACATAGAAAGAAGAATCTTGGATTGCGCTTACTTCATGTCGTGTTCTTTGCTGTTAATGCACATTGACACAGAAATCGCAAAGTGTGTGTAATGAGACCAAAATAACGCAACACCATTTTTTCGCTTCCATATGCGTAGAAAGAAGACGAATAAGCTTTGATTGGGCTTTTTTCAATTCGCATGGTGTTATTTGGGTATGCGCCAGAATCACCCCAAACGAAAGGAAAAAGGTGTTTTGGGTTCCATTTACATAAAAAGATGATGATAAAGCTCTGATTGGGCTTATTTCAAATTGGTGTTTTTGGGGTTAGAATGCACATTCAACCAAATATCGCAGATGACCTGTTTGTTATAAGCCCAAATCAAGCATAGGTGTTTTGGTTCCATCTCAATAGAAAAAGGACGAATAAGCTTCGATTGCTCTTTCGGTGTTCATTCACCCACAGCCAAGCGGTGTAATAAGCCTAAGCAAAGCCAAACTGGTTGTTTTGGTTTCCAACTACATAGAAAGAAGAATTTTGGATTGCGCTTACTTCATGTCGTGTTCTTTGCTGTTAATGCACATTGACACAGAAATCGCAAAGTGTGTGCAATGAGACCAAAATAACACAACATCATCTTTTTGCTTCCATATGCGTAGAAAGAAGACGAATGCTTTGATTGGGCTTTTTTCAATTCGCATGGTGTTATTTGGTTGTGCACCAGAATTACCCGCAACCAAAGCAAAAATGCCTTTTGTTTCCATCTACATAAAAAGGAGATGATAAAGCTCTGATTGGGCTTATTTCAAATTGGTGTTTTGGGTGTTAGAATGCACATTCACCCAAAAATCGCAGAAATGTTTGTTACCAGCCCAAATCAAGCATAGGTGTTTTGGTTCCCTCTCAATAGAAAAAGGACGAATAAGCTTCGTTTGCTCTTTCGGTGTTGTCAGGGAACTGCCATCAGAGGCACGGGAGAAGGAGAGGGTCTCGGATTCTGCAGGGGAAGGTCCTAGCACTAGAGGGAGACTTAGCCGGGAAGAAGGGGAAGAGAATGAGTGTAACACCAGGGATCCAGGAGAGCAACAGGACAGGGAGGTGCAGGGGCTCCAGGACTCTTCGTTGGAAGTTAGTGAGGAGAGCCCAAGCACCCCGCTGCCCACGCCCACCCTGCGCAGGAGACTCCCGCGCAGTGAGAGGCGGAAACGATTGGGCGTCAAACAACTCTTATGTCGGCAACGCTTTAAGAAAAGCCCACAGTCAGATTCTACAAGTGACTAAGTGCAGCCACGCTAATATGGGCTGCGTAGCCCGGAGGGTTTAACCAGGCAATCCGATGCTCAAACGGAGCAGGATTACGCACGAGTAACTCCCAACCATTACAGGTGTTCATTCACCCAGAAATAGCAAAGCGAAGTGTAGTAAGCCTAAAGAAAGCCAAACAGGTTGTTTGGGTTTCCAACTACATAGAAAGAAGAATCTTGGATTGCGCTTACTTCATTTCATGTTCTTTGCTGTTAATGCACATTGACACAGAAATTGCAAAGTGTGTGTAATGAGACCAAAATAACACAGCACCATTTTTTCGCTTCCATATGCGTAGAAAGAAGACGAATAAGCTTTGATTGGGCTTTTTTCAATTCGCATGGTGTTATTTGGGTGTGCACCAGAATCACCCCAAACGAAAGCAAAAAGGTTTTTTGGGTTCCATCTACATAAAAAGAAGATGATAAAGCTCTGATTGGGCTTATTTCAAATTGGTGTTTTTGTTGGTTTCTGCTCTCTTCACTGTGCAGCGAAGTGCTTGTCACAAGACAATGTTTACATTCCACAGTCAGAGTACTGTCGGGTTTTCCCACGGGAATGGGAAACTGGATGTGACGTACACTGGTTTCCTGTTTTTCACTGACTCTCTCGGTGTTCTTCATTCCGAGGAGAAGGACGGTTGCTTCTCTGCTCCCGCAGAGGCAAGATGCATGTTTGTAATTTCTCTACATTGAACTGAAAATAAAGCAACATTAAGCATGTGGCACGTACTGCTCATCATTCCGTTGTGCACAGGACTCTGCAATTACAACATTTTTGGTTCCGGGCCCAGAAAGACGCAATCAAACTGAAGAATGGAGACTCCAGAAGTCGAGTCGGAATGCCGGCAGAGGAACAGACAAACGGATCGGCGTTATCTGCTCTGCGCGTCAAGTTTGATTGATGGAGGTATGTGCTCATGCTCCGGGCAGCCTGCCAGCTTCTAGTTTATGGTTTTATGGCTGGATTTTGAACTTTTGAAGCCGTTTTTGCCGCGATACAGGCAAAGGCACTAAGTCACAGGCTCACAGGCTTGGTGGCTGGGAAAGCGAAAGTACTTTTCACAAGTGCTTTTGGAAGCAGCTGTACTGTGACGCAGCTTGATTAAAGTAGCAATGATGGCTAATGCAAAGCTGGCTGATGCTTTTGGGATTCCTAAGCTCAATAAGAAAAATTATACGGACTGGGTACTTTATGCAGAGGCTGTTCTGTGGAAGGAAGGTCTGTTTAATGTTATTACAGACAACCCCCCAGCTCCAATTACAGATGAATGGGCTACAAAGGATTCCAAAGCAAGGGGAACGCTTACGTTGATAGTATCCCCAGAAGAGCTCTGTCTGTTGCGTGGAAAGACCACAGCCAGAGAAATTTGGGACACTTTAAGAGAGGCTCACTTGAGGACAGAGGCTGGTTCCTCAATGTACTACTATGCCAAGCTGCATGGTATGGCTCTTGCTGAAGGTGGAGATGTGAGTACACACCTGATGGAGATGCAAAATCTGAGACATGAGTTGCAACAGAGAGGACTCAACTTTCCAGAGGCTGTGTATTCCTTTATGATACTACATTCTTTGGGTCCAAGTTGGGAGTCCGTTGCCACTCAGATTGCTGTTCAGCCAACTGCTCAGCTCACAGTAGCCTATGTTACTGCCGTGATCCAGAATGAAGCAGATCGCCGGGGTGCTAGCTGCATGGGTATGGGGGAGTCTTCACAGACGTCATCCCAGAGTGCAGTGGAACCACCAGAGGGCGCCAAAGCTTTGAAGGCAGTGAAATGCTACTCGTGTGGACGTCTAGGCCATATGAAGAGGGAATGCAGATATCCCAGGGCCAAGACAGAGCAGCGCAGCGGACGTTCATCGCGTGGGAAAGGCCAAAGCAAAGGCAAAGGTCCGGTGTCCAGGACAACGCAGCACAAGGCAATGGTCTCACGCTTCACTCCAAAGGTTGCAAAGGTCCAGAAGACGTCTAGATCTTTCTTCGTTGTTGATTCAGCAGCTACCCACCACATGTGCAACGATAAGTGACTGTTCGTGTCTTTTACACCGCAGGAAGGTGCGATTCACCAGGCGGATGACCACACAATCCCCAGTCAAGGCTACGGAACTGTTGTACTTCACAGTTTGGACTTATCGATACAGGATGTACTGTACGTTCCAGATGCCACACACAATCTTCTAAGTGTGATGCAGCTGAATGAACGGAACATTGACGTTTCCTTCAAGAACAAGAAATGCACCATCACAAAGAAAGACGATTATGTATTGCATGCTGAAAATGTTGATCGTTTGTTTGTATTGTATTATGATGATGTGCAGAATGATACTTGTTGCATTGCAGGTTCTAACAAAAGTTTGCATGCAGGATGTATTCATGATTTTCACTGAAAATTTGGTCATTTGCATTTTGAGGCAGTATCTAAAATGCCTGCCTTGGTTGAAGGTATGACTATTAAACCCTGCAGGTACCACATGAAGTGCAAAGCATGCGCAGCAAACAAGGTGAAAATGGCTGCGAAAGGTAAGGTGTCTAGTAGGCAAGCTACAGAACCATACCAGGTTGTTCATGCTGATTTAGTTGGTCCACTATCGCCCTCTTTGGGTGGAAATAGGTTCTTCATGGTTCTCATTGATGCATTTTCCAGGTATATTTATGTGTACAATCTCAAGCAGAAATCAGAGGCTTTTCAAAGGTTTAAGGAATTCTGTGCTTGGTTGGAAAATGTGCATGGTAAGAAGATAAAAACTCTTTTCACTGATCGCGGGGGAGAATTCACTTCTCAGCAGTTTGAAGCTTTTCTGACTGAGAAAGGAATTCAACACGATTTGTCCAGTCCTCGCTCGCCATGGCAGAATGGACTTTGCGAAAGGGCAAATCAGACATTGCTTCAAGGGTTAAAAACCTTGCTGCATGATGCCAATCTTCCAGAGAGTTATTGGGCCGAATCTCTCTCGTGTTTTGTTTACAGTTACAATCGCAGATTATCTTCAGCGATTGGTTGTACCCCCTATGAGAAAATGTTTGGCAAGAAACCATACATCAAGCACATGAAAATTTTTGGTTCGGACATGTGGGTTCACTCGCCACAAAACTCCAAGTTAGACAAGCGTGGATTGCATGGTATCTTTCTAGGTTATCAGAAAGGTTCTTACAGAATAATGATGACTGACTCTATGACAATTAAGCTGACAAGAAGTGTTGAGTACAATGCCAAGTGGGGGGAGAATGTGGGAATTTTTCAATGTTATCCTGATGACAGTGATGAGACTGAGGATAAGCAACAGCAAAAGCAGCGACAGCAACCCACACCCACTGATGAAGGTTCTGATTCTGAGTCTGAATCTGAATCGGATACTTCAGAGGATTTCAAGAGTGCGAAAGCCTCTATGCGACCCTCTGAAAGCTCTGATCAGGAATTGGAAGAACCATTGTTCACAATAGGCCACTTTTCTCCTAAGAAGGAAGAGGAAAGTGTTGAAGACCAAAGGCTAATTCGCAGGTCACAAAGAGCCACAAAAGGCAGACCTCCAAAGAGATTTGCTGATGAATTTGCTAAGACAGCAGTAGCAGCTGTTAAAAGCTCCAAGAAGGTATTTGAACCTTCAAGTTTCCAAGAAATCCAGGATTTGGATTCTAAGGAAGCTGAGCCATGGTTAAATGCCATGAAGGCTGAGCTTGATTCCTTAGAAAGGAACAAAACATGGGAGCTAGTTCCAGTAGTTCCAGGAATGAAACTGCTTGGAAGCAAATGGGTCTTCAAAGCGAAGACTGATCAAAATGGCAAGATAGTCAGACACAAAGCCAGATTGGTAGCCAGAGGTTTTGCACAGGTACCAGGTGAAGACTATCACGAGACCTACTCACCCACTGTGAGATATGAGAGCATTAGGCTTATGCTCAAGCTAGCTGCAGAGGAAAATCTACACATTAGTCACCACGATGTGAATACAGCGTTTTTGTACGGATCTCTAGGTGAATCACTTTATATGCTTCCACCTGATGGCGTACAGGTAAAACAGGGATTTGTTTGTGCTCTAAAGAAGTCCCTTTATGGTCTCAAACAAAGTGCACGGTGTTGGCACACAAAACTCACTGAAGCATTGTTTTCTCTAGGTTTTCAGCAAGGGAAAGCTGATCCATGTGTATTTGTCAAAGAGGAGGGGCAAAAGAAGCTGTATTCTTTGTTTTATGTTGATGATATTTTATTCTTTTGGAAAGATGTCACAATGTACAATAACGCCCTAGCTCAGCTCAAAGAGCACTTTGACATGAAAGATCTCGGTGAGGTAAACAACTACCTATCTCTGGAAATAGAAAGAGATCAAAGTGGTAACATTCTAGTACACCAGTCACGAAAAATTGCTGATGTGTTAAGCAAACTGAACCTGATGGATGCTAACCCTGTAGACACACCCATGACAACAGGTTATCAGGTAGAAGACACTGAAGAAGCATTTTCTGACACTACACTGTACAGAAGTGTGCTAGGCAAGCTAAACTTCATTGCCAGATGTTCAAGACCTGACATTGCTGTTAGCTGTAATTTGCTAAGCAGACAAGTTAACAATCCTACTGTTAAGGATTGGAAAGCTCTGAAACGCATAGCACGCTATTTAAAAGGCACTATGCATTACAGACTGAGATTTAACAATCAGAAGTCTGGTGGTCTTGAGATTTTTGCAGATGCAAGTTTTGGAAGTGACACTGCAGACAGGAAAAGTACGTCTGGAGTTTGCTACATGTACAATCAGGGTCTATTTGATTGGTCTTGCAAGAAGCAAACAACAATTAGCTTAAGTACTTGTGAAGCTGAACTGAATGCACTGTCTTATTCACTTAAGGGTTGTGAATGGTTGTTACAATTGTGCAAAGACATGAAAATTCCTGTCAAATGTCCAATCCAGGTTTACCAGGACAACAAAGCATGTTTGGCTTTGCTGAATTCAGAAGGTTATAAGCAAAGCACGAAGCACTTGCAATTGAAGGTGCAACATGCTAGAGAACATATTCAGAAGGGACTCGTAACGGTGTCCTATATGCCAGGTAATGAAATTCCTGCTGATGTATTGTCCAAGATTGTATCAAGGGATCAACACTGTACCTATGTACAGAAGTTGGGTTTGTACTGATGTTGTACGAACACGCTGCCCAGTGATGTTCACAGAAAGGGGGAGGATGTTGGTTTCTGCTCTCTTCACTGTGCAGCGAAGTGCTTGTCACAAGACAATGTTTACATTCCACAGTCAGAGTACTGTCGGGTTTTCCCACGGGAATGGGAAACTGGATGTGACGTACACTGGTTTCCTGTTTTTCACTGACTCTCTCGGTGTTCTTCATTCCGAGGAGAAGGACGGTTGCTTCTCTGCTCCCGCAGAGGCAAGATGCATGTTTGTAATTTCTCTACATTGAACTGAAAATAAAGCAACATTAAGCATGTGGCACGTACTGCTCATCATTCCGTTGTGCACAGGACTCTGCAATTACAACAGTTTTTGGGGTTAGAATGCACATTCAACCAAAAATCGCAAAAATGTTTGTTACCAGCCCAAATCAAGCCCAGGTGTTTTGGTTCCCTCTCAATAGAAAAAGGACGAATAAGTTTTGATTGCTCTTTCGGTGTTCATTCACCCACAAATAGCAAAGCGAAGTGCAATAAGCCTAAACAAAGGCAAACAGGTTGTTTTGGTTTCCAACTACATAGAAAGAAGAATCTTGGATTGCGCTTACTTCATGTCGTGTTCTTTGCTGTTAATGCACATTGACACAGAAATCACAATGTGTGTGCAATGAGACCAAAATAACACAACACCATCTTTTCGCTTCCATATGCGTAGAAAGAAGACGAATAAGCTTTGTGTCACGGGAAATGGGGTTGCTTGTGTGTAAACCTCCAGCTGTTCCAAACTGCTTAGAAGTTGGTGGTGTCTTTCCCTGACTGAGCAGCCTGGGTGCTGCTGCTGCTCAGTCGCTGGACGTATCCGTGAGTGGGTGTTTCCTAAATTTCCTCCAACATAAAAGCTCCTTGACAGACACCCTTCGCCTCGCCTCTCTGCGCGTAACCCTTCTGCGCAGAGTGGGCGTGCCCAGAGGTGCCCCTCCACTCTCTTCACTACCTTCAGTGCCAGCATCTCGGAGCCTCTCCTCCGAGATGCTTCCTCCCTCTTCCTTCTTCCTGGTGTCACCGGGACATTCTTCCCCAGATGACCTTCTCTCTCTACCCTTACTCGTTCTTTCTTCCGCAGAATCGGGAAGCACCGCCTCTCCCCTCTGCTCCGATGTCAGTTCCCTGACATCCACCTCCCTCCCAGGGCCCTCCCCTCCCCCCGTCCTTCCCTCTGACGGTGACGCAGGAAACCCGCGGAAAGAACTCTCCTCTCCATCTGACGATTCAAACACCCCTCTCCATTTGCTGCTGTCTCTCCCCTCTTCCCAATCGGATTCTTCTTCTGGCCAACCCCCTACCTCCTCTTCGGAGGTGGGAAAACCCTCAAACTCTTCCTCCTCATTGGTGGTGCCAAATTGCTCCCTCCAAAATCTCTCTGGTGGTTTGGGCTTTCTCGGGTACCTGCTATGAAACTCCTCCTGCAGGTACTCATCCCTCATTTCTTCTGCTGGGACCCATGCGTTTTCCTCATCTGGCTCCCCCTCCCATGCCACCAAATACTCCACCCTCCCCCCTTTCCACCTGGAATCGAGAATCTCAGCTGAATGTCCACTGAGTTCCCTTTCCTCCATCTGTGGATGCAAGGGTGCTTCATTTTGCTGACCCAGACACTCCCTCCCTTCCCTGAAAGGTGAAAGTAAGGACCTGTGAAACACAGGGTGCAGTTTCATGTGAGATGGCAATTTGAGCCTAAAGGTCACCGGATTAACTTGCTGAACTACTTGGAATGGTCCCAGCCTCTTTGGCTTCTTGCACCCTCCTTTGAACGGTAACCCTTTGGTGGACAACCACACCTGGTCCCCCACTCCTATGTTTTCCCCCTCCCTGCGGTGCCAGTCTGCCTGCCGCTTATACACTTCTTTGGCTCTCTCCAGGTTTAACTTAAGCTGTTGGTGTAAAGCCTGCATCTCTTCCACAAACTCCTCCGCTGCGGGAACACTCCAACTTCCCTCCCCTTCCCCTGGGAAAGCCCTGGGGTGGCACCCGTAATTTGCCATAAACGGACTCATCCCTGTAGACACATGTTCTGCGTTATTGTATGCAAACTCAGCCAACGCTAATTTGTCCACCCAATCATTCTCCCTCTCGTTGACGTAGCAGCGTAGATATTGTTGCAGCACGCTGTTCGCTCTCTCTGCCTGTCCATTGGTCTCCGGATGCCTGGCCGTTGAGAACACCACCTCCACGTCCAGCAGACTCATAAGCTTTCTCCAGAATCGGGACGTGAATTGCTGGCCTCTGTCGGATAAAATCCTCAAGGGGGCGCCATGCAACCTGAAAACATGCTCTACAAACAACTTGGCCGTTTCTTCTGCAGTCACCGCATGCGAGCACGCAATAAAATGGCACATTTTTGTCATCAAATCAACTACCACCATAACTGCCGTTTTCCCCCTGGCTTTGGGTAGATCAGTCATAAAGTCAATTGATACCACCTCCCATGGTCTCTCTGGTGTAGGTAAGGGTTCCAGTAACCCCGCAGGTGCCGACCTCTCCCCCTTCGCTCTCTGGCAAACCTGGCACCCTCGTACATACTGCTTCACATCCTCTCTCACCCGTGGCCACCAAAACTGCCTGGTGACTAGTAACATAGTTTTATGTTGTCCAAAATGTCCTGCCGTGGGGTTGTCATGCATCTGTTTGAGTATTCTGTTTCTCAATTCCCCCTCAGGTATGTACAAGACCCCTCTATAGTACAATGCTCCGTCCTTTACTTCGAAGCCCCCCCCGAGTTTCCCCAGTGATATCAATTTCTCGCATTTTGGTTTGTGCATATTGATCATCCCTCGTCAACCCGGCTAGCTCTTGCCTCCCGACGAACACTCCCCCACACACCCATTTGTCCTCGGGAATGACATGTCGTGCTTCTGGTCCTCCCTCCCCTTCCTCGTATTCAGGCTTGCGAGAGAGGGCATCTGCTCTGACATTTTCCTTCCCGGGCACGTACCTAATTTCAAAATTAAACTTGGAAAACTCTTGAGCCCCCCGCACCTGTCGTTGGTTGAGCACTCTTGCCGTTCTCCAATATTCCAGGTTCTTGTGGTCAGTACACACCTGGACCTTGTGCTGTGCGCCTATGAGAAAATGTCACCACCGTCGAAAAGCCTCGTGAATTGCCAGCAGTTCTCGATCGTACACTGTGTAGTTTTGCTCCGACTTGTTAAGCTTCCTGGAAAAGAAGGCACACGGTTTCCACTCCCCATTTGCCTGCTGAAGCAATATCCCCCCTACAGCTCTGTCTGATGCGTCCGTCTCTAGCCTTATCGGCTTCCGCAGATCCACGTGCAGGAGCTGCTCTTCCGACGCAAACGCCTTCTTGAGCTTTTCAAAGGAACTTTGGGCCTCCTCCGTCCATACGAACTTCTTCTTGCTGCTGAGACAATCTGTTATGGGTGCTGTTAAATGAGCGAAGTTCTGGATAAACTTCCGGTAAAAATTTTCAAACCCCAAAAACCTCTGTACATCCTTCCGGTTCTTGGGAGGCTTCCATTCTAGCACGGCCTGCACCTTGCCTGGGTCCATGGCCAGACCCTTCGCTGACAACCTGTAGCCCAGGAACTCCACCTCTCGTGCATAGAATTGGCATTTCTCCAGTTTGACCCACAGCTGATGCTCCTGCAGCCTTTTCAGCACTTCTCTGACGTCTTTCACATGCTGCTCCTCATTCTCTGAGTAGATGAGTACGTCGTCTAGAAAAGCCACACAATTCTTGTACAGCAGGGACCCCAGCACGTGGTGCATGAAAGCTTGAAAGGTGCTCGATCCCGATTGTAATCCGAAGGGCATAACTAAGTACTCAAAGGCTCCCAGAGGGGTGAACATGGTGGTTTTCCATTCATCCCCCTCCTTCATCCTTATCAAGTTGTACGCCCCCCGAAGGTCCTACTTGGCAAAAATCTTCCCCTTCCTTACCCTGGCCAAAATGTCATCAATTCTGGGCATTGGGAAGGTCACTGGTTCCGACACCCTGTTCAATCCACGGTAGTCCACTACGAGCCTGGGCTCATGAGAGTCTCTCTTGTCCACAAAGAACACTGGACTACCCCCCACCGCCCTCGATTCCCTTATGAACCCTCGCTTCAGGTTCTTGTCAATAAACTTCCGCAATTCCTGCATCTCCCTATCTGACATGGCGTACAGCTTGCCCACTGGCAGCTGAGCGTCTGGGAGCAAGTTGATCTGGCAGTCAAAGGGCCTGTGGGGGGGTAGCCGATCCGCCTCCTTCTCGCTGAAGACTTCTTCCAAGTCCGCATACTGAGGTGGTACTCTCCCTTTTCCCCCCACCACCATCCCTGCCACCCTGGCTACTGCCATCCTCGAGGTTTCCCCTCCGTGGCAATGCTCTACGCAGTGAGCTGACCCAAAGTTGACTGTCCGCTGGTGCCACCCTACTACTGGGTCGTGCAGTGCCAGCCAACTCATTCCCAGTATGATGGGTGGTCCTGCCAGGGTGGCTACGTGGAAGGCAATGGTCTCAGTGTGTCTGGAAACCGTCATTTTCATGGGAGGGGTCTGGTGGGTTACATCCCCTCCCAAAAGTTCTCTCCCATCTATCGTGGTTACTTGCAGGGGATGTTCTAAAGGCACCACCTGTAGCTGGTGTTCTAGCGCAAAATCCTTGCTAAAGAAGTTGCAAGAGCTGCCTGAATCCAGCAGCGCCTTCACTTTGATGGGGTGTCCGTTTGGGAGTTCTAGCACCACCTCTATTGCGATGGCTGCTCGGGGGGGTGTCTGGTTTGGGCACTACTACTGGTTGCCCGCCTGGCTGCTGTGCCCTTTTTCCTGCAGCCAAGCCTTGCCGTTTCCCGGTGCCTCCTTCTTTTCCTCCTCACTCCCCACTGCCCCCACCATTCCTTGCCACGCCTTCTTCTGAGGGCATGCTCTGGCAAAATGTCCCGGCTGCTGGCATAGGAAACACCTCTTATTGGTTTTCCCCTCCTTCTTACGCACCTCGCTGGAGTTTGAAAATCCGCGCGCGCTCACTCCTCCAATCTCCATTGGCTCCTTGGGCGGCACTGCCGACGCTGGCATGTCTGGAATCCGGTTCTCCTGCCAACGCTCAGCTCTCCCTTCCCGCCTTTCCAGTGCGCGTGTCTCTTGTCTGACTCCCACAGTGAGCGCCAACTTGGTCAGCTGGTCCATCGATTGAGGGCGGGGCGAGCGGGAAAGTTCGTCTCTCACCCAAGGGGATAAGCCCTCCTCAAACAACATTTGAATAGGTTCCGAACTCAGATCCCACCCAAGTTTATGGATCAGCATAGCAAATCTCGACCAGTACTCTCTCACTGACTGGTTCCCCTGTTTGCACCCCATCAGTTCTTTGCGCGTCACACTCAATTCCACATCGCTCGAAAACATGTGATCCATTGCGGAGAAGAACTTTCTCAGGTCCTTTAAGGCAGCGTTCTCCGCTGCCATTAAGGGTCGAACCCAATCTCTAGCTCGCCCCTCCAGGTGCCCCACCACGAAAGCAACTCTTCCCCCATCGTCGGCAAAGTCATCGTACTGGAGGTCCAACGCATATTGCACTTCTGTTTTAAAAGCGTTGTAATCTCTGGGGTTGCCCCCAAACTTCTGCACAAGTCCCGGTACCTTTCTTGCGATGGGGGTAATCTTGCCCTGGGCGTCATGCGTCCTCCTTTCATCCAGCTGCGCCGCTAGTAGAGCCAGTTGCCTCTCCAGATCTCGGTTTCTCTCCTCAAGACTCTGTCCGCCTCTGGCTCCCTCTCCTGCGCCTGCTCCTTCTGTTTGACTCATGACTGTTCCCCAGTGCTCTTACACACAAGCAAGGTAAGGGACTCACGGATTGCTGTCACGGGAATGGGGTTGCTTGTGTGTAAACCTCCAGCTATTCCAAACTGCTTAGAAGTTGGTGGTGTCTTTCCCTGACTGAGCAGCCTAGGTGCTGCTGCTGCTCAGTCGCTGGACGTATCCGTGAGTGGGTGTTTCCTAAATTTCCTCCAACATAAAAGCTCCTTGACAGACACCCTTCGCCTCGCCTCTCTGCGCGTAACCCTTCTGCGCAGAGTGGGCATGCCCAGAGGTGCCCCTCCACTCTCTTCACTACCTTCAGTGCCAGCATCTCGGAGCCTATCCTCCGAGGTGCTTCCTCCCTCTTCCTTCTTCCTGGTGTCACCAGGACATTCTTCCCCAGATGACCTTCTCTCTCTACCCTTACTCGTTCCTTCTTCTGCAGAATCGGGAAGCACCGCCTCTCCCCTCTGCTCCGATGTCAGTTCCCTGACACTTTGATTGGGCTTTTTTCAATTCGCATGGTGTTATTTCGGTGTGCACCAGAATCACCCCAAACGAAAGCAAAAAGGTGTTTTGGGTTCCATCTACATAAAAAGAAGATGATAAAGCTCTGATTGGGCTTATTTCAAATTGGTATTTTTGGGGTTAGAATGCACATTCAACCCAAAATCGCAGAAATGTTTGTTACCAGCCCAAATCAAGCCCAGGTGTTTTGGTTCCCTCTCAATAGAAAAAGGACGAATAAGTTTTGATTGCTCTTTCGGTGTTCCTTCACTCACAAATAGCAAAGCGGTGTAATAAGCCTAAACAAAGCCAAACAGGTTGTTTTGGTTTCCAACTACATAGAAAGAAGAATCTTGGATTGCGCTTACTTCATGTCGTGTTCATTGCTTTTAATGCACATTGACACAGAAATCGCAAAGTGTGTGTAATGAGACCAAAATAACACAACACCTTCTTTTCGCTTCCATATGCGTAGAAAGAAGACGAATGCTTTGATTGGGCTTTTTTCAATTCGCATGGTGTTATTTGGGTGTGCGCCAGAATCACCCCAAACGAAAGCAAAAAGGTGTTTTGGGTTCCATCTACATAAAAAGAAGATGATAAAGCTCTAATTGGGCTTATTTCAAATTGGTGTTTTTGGGGTTAGAATGCACATTCAACCAAAAATCGCAGATGACATGTTTGTTATAAGTCCAAATCAAGCATAGGTGTTTTGGTTCCATCTCAATAGAAAAAGGACGAATAAGCTTCGATTGCTCTTTCGGTGTTCATTCACCCACAAATAGCAAAGCGAAGTGTAATAAGCCTAAAGAAAGCCAAACAGGTTATTTTGGTTTCCAACTACATAGAAAGAAGAATCTTGGATTGCGTGGCAAGTCCCCTCCCCCTTGTGAAATAAAGACACGGGACACAATATTTAAGGTTAATGCAGTGTTTCCCAACCACTGTTCCGCGGCACACTAGTGTGCCGCGAGATGTTGCCTGGTGTGCCGTGGGAAAAATTAAAAAATTCGAAAGATTTTTTTTTTTTAAGTCAAATTTTCGATTGGGGCGCCCTCACTAGATGACCCCTGGGGTTCCCTCCCTCCCTCCCGCTCTGCGCCTCCCTCCTCCTCCTCCTCCTCCTCCGGGGAGGCCCTTCCTGGCTCTCGACCAAGGCTTGGCGGCTGCCACTCACTCACTCGCTCGCCCACCCGTCCCTCCATCCCTGCACCCGGCCTCTCCCCCTCCGTCCCCGGCGCGGGGGCTGCCGGGATCCGTAGTCCCCTCGCCCTTGGGCTCCGCGCCCGCGCGGGGTGCACAAACTACGTTTCCCAGCGTGGCCTGGCGGGCCGGGCGTTTTGTTTGAAGCGCTCTTCTCCCGGCCATGGAATGAGCGTGGCAGCGGCGGCTGGGCGGGCAGGGGCTCTTCCGCGTGGACCCCACGCAGCCTGCCTGCGCCCCCGCGGAGATCGGGCGGCAGGATGGAGCCCGGGGATCCCCGCGGAGGCGGAGCGGCGGAGGCGGAGGCTGCCCCCCAGGTAGGGCTGCGTCGGGGGGGGGTTATTTTTGCAATGCTGTATCCGCGCCGGAGGGGACGCATCGGACCGCGGGGAGACCCCTTGGCGTGCGTGCAAGGCAATGCATGTGTGCAGGCGTTGCATGGAGTGCAGTACAATGCAATGGCAACGCGGCGCCCTGCATGCATGCATGCAACTTCCACCGGCGCTCCGGACTTGGCAGGTGAGGGGGGTCCCCAGTGGGCGGCAGAGAGAGCCGGGAGGGCAAAGGGGAGCCGGGGGGAGCAGCGCTGCTCCCCGAGCCGAGCCCGGGGAGAAACTTCGGCGTCGTTGCGCCGGGTGTTGGAAGCGGAGGCTGGCGGGGGCCCCTCATCTGCAAAACCTGGTCGCCTCTCATATATTTCGTGCATTGCATTCATCGCCCGCTTTCTCCTCCAAGGAGCTCCCGGGGGCGCGCGTGGTTCTCCCCGTGTTATCCTCGCAACAACAGCCCTGCGAGGTGGGTCAGGCGAGTGGCCCAAGGGAGCACCCAGGGATTGTCCTGGCCAGGTGGGGTGATTTGAACCCTGCTCTCTGCCCGGTCTTCGTCCTCATTTAGCCCCCACATGTGCATGACTGTGCATGACTGAGGTTTTTCCCCCTCGTCTTGGCTATGGTGTGAGTCTGTGCTGTTAATTAATGGGGTTCTGCCTTCGGAGAAGATGAGCCAGCCCTCAAGGAGGTGATTATGTAATTTGCTAGCAATTCATGTCCCTCCCGGCGTGACGCTGCGCGCTGACGTCACGGGGCTGTAATGGTGGTGTGCCTCGAGATTTTTTTCATGAAACAAGTGTGCCTTTGCCCAAAAAAGGTTGAGAAACACTGGGTTAATGAGCATAAAAAAGGCCACAACTTTATTGATTACACAATTGAAAGGTATTGGCCTTAGGCATTGGCTCCTATCGACTACCCGGCATGGAGACCGGGAAGGGTTAACCACCAGCCGTGGGAGTCCTGTTGAAGTACACCAACTAAGATCCCACGGGTGGCACCGCTCGGGGGCGTGCCGGAGGCCCTTACCTTCCTAGGTTTCGGACAAGGCAACGCCCCCCGGAGTCCTCTACCAGACTACCCATTTTCATTGGGGGAAGGTGATGGCGCTTCCTTCCCCCCTCATTTGCATAACAATTACCCCTGCCAATGCCTAACCGGCAATACTGAGAAGTTGTGACGTTTGCTACGAGGTAGGCGAAAAAACCAAAAGGCTGGAAGTGCGCCAAGTTGGAAAAATTCCTACCAGGCCCCTTGCGGCGACCAACCGAAGTCCATAGCAAGGTCATATCTAGCTAAGCCTAAAGGGTGGTTGGGATGGGATAACCGGTGAGCTGGAACGGGGCAAAGAGGGCGGTCCCCGGACGTGCCTGGCCTTAAATGGGCTAGGCCCCGCCGCCCCGGCCCCACCAATTGGCGGGCAGGGTTGCCGGCATGCCCGGGGATTCCCCTGTTCTCGCGGGGGCAAAAGGCCAGTCCCCGCGAGTGGAGTGTGTGGGAGGGGTTAGCCCGCAACCCCCTCTCCTCTCTAGCTCGGAAATGGCTTTGCGTGGCAAGTCCCCTCCCCCATGTGAAATAAAGACACGGGACACATTATTTAAGGTTAATGGGCATAAAAAGGCCACAACTGTATTGATTACAGAATTGGAAGGTATTGGCCTTAGGCATTGGCTCCTATCGACTAACCGGCATGGAGACCGGGAAGGGTTGTCCACAAGCCGTGGGAGTCCTGTTGAAGTACGCCAACTAGGATCCCACGGGTGTCACCGCTCGGGGGCGTGCCGGAGGCCCTTACCTCCCTAGGTTTCGGACAAGGCAACGCCCCCCGGAGTCCTCTACCGGAATACCCATTTTCATTGGGGGAAGGTGATGGCGCTTCCTTCCCCCCTCATTTGCATAACAATTACCCCTGCCAATGCCTAACCGCCAATCAAGCAAAGCTCGCCGCCAATACCTTCAAGCCTGTAACCAATCCGTAATCCCTGCTATGATGTCCCCCAACCAAATATCATTTCCAGCATCTGACAGATGCACGCCATCCCGTCTGTAGAGGGCCTTGTTGCTGTACTGGATGCCTGGGTGCCTAATGACGCACCCGTCCAGAGCCACCACTCTACGTTCCACAGCCCGTTCCAAGACCTTTCTTGCCTTGTTGATTCCAACCGGGCTCACACAATCCCTCCACGTCCTCCTCTCAAGCAGCGAGGACCACAAGATCGTAATGTTTGGGTAAGTCGCCATCAGATCAGCAAAATCGTCAAAAATGTTTCATCTCAAGTCAATAGCTTTGCGATACGCTAAGTCGTTTCCCCCCAACTGGACAACCAGGGCATCAGGTGGGCCCTCCGAGGCAGCTCTCGCCATCACGGCTGGCTTGAATTCGCTCCAGCGCATCCCTCTATGCGCTATCCACGCCAGCTCTACATTTGCAGGCAAGCTCAGATTTATACCCAAACCGGTGTTCATGGCACGATTCTTGGCCCAATGCACGACGCTGTGGCCCACCAGCCAAATGCGCACCCTCTTGTATTCTGAAAAGCAAACAGGCAGAAAACCACGGTCAGGAATCCCCACAGCTAGTCATAAATTCTTTCTCACATAAGCTCTGTATGCATTAGATCTCCACCGCCCCAAGTCCTTTATCCTGTCTGCTGAGAGCCCAAGGTGCACTGCAGTGGTTGCTGCCCCTATCCGAAAGGAGTGAGCCGCAAATTCGGCCGCGGACAGACCGCAAGCTGACAATGCCAAGCGCATCACCCGCGTAAACTGATGCCTGGCCAAGAGCGATCCATCCGCGTGAATAAATAGGGGGCCGGGGCTACTGGGTCTTAAGTAGAGGAAACGCCTCGTATCCCTCACCGGGCAGGGACCACTAGCCTGTGCAGCTGGTAGCCGAAGGAGGGCCCCTCTGCCCTGTTGGTCCGTCTTAGAGCTCCGTACTTGAACCATCAGGTCAGTCTCTGATAGGGTCAGATCACTTAACAGGATGCCCCTCTGGCCGTGGGCAACCCCTCCCTCGCAGACTACCTCACCTATGCGCAGGGCACCAAAGAAGGCTACGGAATAAGCGGCAGAGAATAGGCGCACTTCATATTTTGACCAGCATATTTCTCGTAATTTTGTATCTGAGTCAAAATATCATACGTTATGGGCCTCCTCTTGTCAGAGCTGGGGGGCTGTAGCTGGCGCCAGCCCTCTAAGGTCTTACGCACGATAAATTGTGCGCACGGGTCGATGGCGAAAAAGGCTTTACAAAAATAGGAAATCCCCGCGGACTGAATATTGAGAGTCTTTGGTGCCCTGCCCAGCTCCTTCAGATGGGTTAAGTAGTGGAGGACCTCCCTTGTTGAGGGAATGGAATTCTGCTTTGCACTGGGTATACTGCTGCGGAACTTTAAAAAGTCAGCCCAAGCCTTCTTGTATGATCTCATTGTGGAAGGGGCAACTGCACCGAATACTCCCTTCATCATTTCCTGCTCCCAAGGCTCCAGAGATGCTCCGGGAAAGGCATTGATGATTGTTCCGCTTCCGGCGCTAATGAGCGAAAGCGCTCCATCTGAAAACGAGACAGAGCATCCATGATGTCATTATTAATGCCAGGTACGAATTTGGCTGAAAGATATATATTCTGCTCCAAACACAGGAGGACGAAGGACCGTAACAAGTTACCCACCCTGGTGGAGCGCGCGGACTGCTGAGAAAGAACCGCTACCACTGCCTGGTTATCTGTGTTGAAACAAACCCTATGGTTGCGGAACTGCTCCGACCAAAGATGTACTGCCACCACGATAGGGAAAAATTCCAAGAATGTAAGGTCCCGAGTAATGGGCTGGCCCTGCCAGTCTGCAGGCCACTTTTTGGCACACCACTGGCCCCTGAAGTAAACCCTGAAACCCAAGGAACCTGCTGCATCTGACTGAACTTGGAAATCAGCGTTGAGCGCCATGGAGTCTTGCCACAAGGATATACCGTTGTACTTGTCGAGGAACTGTAACCAAACTCCCAGATCTGCCTTAACTTCTTTGGAGAGGCGCACCCTATGCTGTGGTGCCCTGAGACCAGTGGCCAATCTGGCCAGGCGGCCACAAAAGGGGCGGCCCGGCGCCACTACCCTACAGGCGAAATTTAGGTGGCCTAGCAGGGACTGAACTTGCCTTAAGGTAACCTTCCTCAGGGGTAGCAGCTGCTGTATCAGTGCTTTAAGAGCGATCAATTTATTCTCGGGCAGTCTAGAGGTCTGGGCCACGGTATCTAACTCGATGCCAAAGTAGACAATGGAGGTGGCTGGACCCTCCGTCTTTTCGGCGGCTAGCGGCACCCCTAGCTCACCAGCTAAAGCCGTGAAGGCCTCCAAGAGGGCGGAGCATCGCTGCCTGTTATCTGCCACCAAAATAAAATCATCAAGACAATGCGACACGCCCAACGACCCTGTCCTGAAGCGTAGGGCCCAGTCCAAAAACGTACTAAACGACTCAAAGGCTGAGCAAGCCACGGAACAACCCATCGGCATTGCTTTGTCAATGAAATACGCTCCGTCAAATCTAAAGCCCAACCAACGGAAATCAGCTGGGTGGACGGGAAGGAGGCAGAATGCCGACTCGATGATGCATTTGGCTAGAAGTGCCCCCTGCCCAAATCGCCGAATCATTTTCACTGCTTGGTCAAAGGAGGCGTATTTTACTGTACAAAGCTCCTGGGGGATCGCATCATTGACAGAGCCTCCCCTTGGGTGGGAAAGGTTGTGTATCATGCGGAATTCCCCTGGGGTCTTCTTTAGTACAATGCCCAGAGGGGATAGGTGAAGTCCTTCAAAGGGGGGTTCGGCAAAGGGGCCTGCCACCCTCCCTGCCTTGATTTCCTTCTCTATCTTTTTTCTAACTATCTCTGGTCTTTCCTTAACAGACTTTTGATTTTGTGGGTTCCCGGTGTTGGGGGGGAAGCCACGGGGATTCTGAACCCCTTGGAGAACCCCTCCCAAAGGTATTGTGCAGCTGTTCGATCGGGATACTGGTCCAGTAAGGTTTTGAGGGGCTGAAGTTTGATGGGGGAGGAGGCTAAACCCAGGTGCAAGTTACTGGCGGTTACCAGGCCCCTGGCGGGTGGATCCGGGGGCACCCCTGTTATTGTTGTGGAAGAACCCCCGCCCCCCGAAAGGGCTACTGTTTGTTCTTGTTGCGGGGTGGTTACCCCAGCACCGCTCACATTCATGCAGATACTTACAGGAGGGTCGCGAGCATACACCCCTGTTGTACTCCCAGCACTGACGGCGCCGCTTCACCTCTGTCTTACCCGCCTTGGATGAGTCCTGATTTTTCTTTTCGATGTAGGGATTGACGTCCTCGCCCCAGTAATTAGGATCCGTTAGATCCCAGTGGGTGGAAGGCAGGAGAGAAGCGTTTCTACGGAAATTCTCATTGTACGTTAAAGCGGCATTTTCTCCCGCGAGAGCATGTGCCCTCCTCACGTGAGCCAGATAAGCAACCAAATCCATGGAGCGCCGAGGATAAGCTGCACACACAACTCCCATGAAAACCTGGTACCCATCCAACCAATTCTCAAAGGTGCGCTCTGCCCTAGGCGTCCTGTACCTCCGCTTACCATAGGACCGCCTCTTTTCCCCTTTTAGAATCATAGACGAATCATAGAATCATAGAGTTGGAAGAGACCACAAGGGCCATCGAGTCCAACCCCCTGCCAAGCAGGAAACACCATCAGAGCACTCCTGAGATATGGTTGTCAAGCCTCTGCTTAAAGACCTCCAAAGTAGGAGACTCCACCACACTCCTTGGCAGCAAATTCCACTGTCGAACAGCTCTTACTGTCAGGAAGTTCTTCCTAATGTTTAGGTGGAATCTTCTTTCTTGTAGTTTGGATCCATTGCTCCGTGTCCGCTTCTCTGGAGCAGCAGAAAACAACCTTTCTCCCTCCTCTATGTGACATCCTTTTATATATTTGAACATGGCTATCATATCACCCCTTAACCTCCTCTTCTCCAGGCTAAACATGCCCAGCTCCCTTAGCCGTTCCTCATAAGGCATCGTTTCCAGGCCTTTGACCATTTTGGTTGCCCTCCTCTGGACACGTTCCAGTTTGTCAGTGTCCTTCTTGAACTGTGGTGCCCAGAACTGGACACAGTACTCCAGGTGAGGTCTGACCAGAGCAGAATACAGTGGCACTATTACTTCCCTTGATCTAGATGCTATACTCCTATTGATGCAGCCCAGAATTGCATTGGCTTTTTTAGCTGCCGCGTCACACTGTTGGCTCATGTCAAGTTTGTGGTCAACCAAGACTCCTAGATCGTTTTCACATGTACTGCTCTCAAGCCAGGTGTCCCCCATCTTGTATTTGTGCCTCTCATTTTTTTGCCCAAGTGCAATACTTTACATTTCTCCCTGTTAAAATTCATCTTGTTTGTTTTGGCCCAGTTCTCTAATCTGTCAAGGTCATTTTGAAGTGTGATCCTGTCCTCTGGGGTGTTAGCCACCCCTCCCAGTTTGGTGTCATCTGCAAATTTGATCAGGATGCCCTTGAGTCCATCATCCAAGTCGTTGATAAAGATGTTGAATAAGACCGGGCCCAAGACAGAACCCTGTGGCACCCCACTAGTCACTCTTCTCCAGGATGAAGAGGAACCATTGATGAGCACTCTTTGGGATCGGTCAGTCAGCCAGTTACAAATCCACTGAGTGGTAGCATAGTCAAGACCGCATTTTACCAGCTTCTTTACAAGAATATCATGGGGCAGCGAGGGAGGGGGAGGGTCCAGTGTGTCAGAGGGAGCAGCTCCGGCGACAGAGAAAGGGGAGGGATCAGAGCAAGCCGTTCTCCCGGAAGGGGAGGAAAGCAGTGAGGGGAGTAGCATAACTGTCAAAAGGAAGGTCAGAAGTTGGGCGCGCGCGCCAAGTTCAAATGAGGAGGCGCGCGGGAGAACAGGGAGCCCGGAGGAGGAGGGGCCAGGACCCAAAGCCCACAGGAGGGGGCAGGAGCAGTCTGGAGACTCCGCTTCAGGAGAAAGCAGGAGGGGAGGAACCCCGACGGGCAGAAAGACCCTGCGGAAAAGGAAAGAGAGAAAGAGGTGGGGCAGCGTTAGCTTATTAAACTGGTGTAGGGGTGGGACCGATTCAGAGGGGACTTCAAACGTCTAGGCTAAGAGACGCGGGGCTGCACGCCTCGGTTGTGGAACCCATAATGAACTGCAATAAACACCCTTGTATATAAGAAGAGCTTGGCGTTGGTCTTTTGTGAGCTGAGACCTGAGGCAGCCCTGACAGTAAGTCCCCTCCCAAAAGTACGCAAAAAATTTTTTGCGAAGCTCACGAAGTTTGGCGGCCATGAGTATGGAGGAGCAGATAGCTGATCTACGCAACGCAGTCTCCCAGCTTACCACTGCGGTAGTGGTCTCCCAGAAGAAGGGGGAAGAGGCGGAAAAGCGATGCCAGGATCTGCAAGCCAGGTGGGATCATGCATGCCAAGTGGGATTCCCGGGGTCCAGATCTGCAGGCGTAGGACTGGGCAGAAGGGGAGGCAACTTGGTAGCCCACTTTGATGGGAACCTGAAGCAGTACCCCAGTTTTTGAGCAGACGTCGAATATGCGTTGCATTTGCTTCGCGACGACTTTAAAGATGAGGAGGAGAAGGTGGGGTTCATTGTGTCCCACTTGCATGGGGAAGCGAGGGCTTGGCTGCGCAATCTGTGGCGCGAAGATTGTCCTGCTCGAAGGGACTCAGATGAATTTATCAAAGCCATGGACGCTTGCTTCCAATCTACCGTGGATGTGGATATAGCACGCAAGGAGCTGCATGGTTTAAGGCAAGGCAAGGCTACAGTACGTCAGTATCATGCTAGGTTTTTTGCCTTGCTGAATGTACTGAAATGGGAGAAAGATTCCCTGGCAGTAAGAGACTTGTTTTGGGAGGGGTTGTCTGGCCCTGTAAAAGATGAATTGGCAAGGGGGGTCAGACCTCAAACCCTAGCAGAACTTGTGCAGCGGGCGCTCGCCATTGGAGTGCGCCACGAAGAACGCCCTTGGCGCAATGAGGAGGGTCGCCAGCTTCACACACCCTCTAGAGCGCCTCCTTTCCTTCCCAGGGATCTAGGACGTACGCGTCCCTCACCTCAGCTGCAGGCAGGGGAGGAACCAATGGAACTTGGTGGTGCACAGGCTCAGTCAGCTGCCGGAGCCCCAGCGTCCGGAGCAGTCAAGACGAAGCCTCCTAGAGGGAACAGGAAGTGTTACATCTGTGACAGTGCGATGCACATGGCCAAAGAGTGTCCCCAGAGGCTCCAAAAGCACACTGCAGCCTTAGCAAGAGTAACTGCAGCAGCACTACATGAAGAGCAATTTCAGGGAAACGACAATGCCTGGCTGGAAGCAGAAATGCTGGGGCACAGCCAGGCGAGTCAGTAGGACAGTCCCCAGCGCTTTTGAAGCATACAAACCCCCTGCAACCCAAGCCAGTGGTGCAGCTCACTGCAACTCTCCAGCTACCTAATGGACGCACCCTGGAAGTCCCCATTACAATTGACAGTGGGAGCAATGCAGACTTCGTGGGGGTGCACTTCGTCAAGCAGCATCGCATAGAGCTCCTACCAGCCACGCTGCCATTGAACGTCGTCACAGTGGATGGCAGGAAGCTGCTGGGTGGGCAGGTGGTACAACAGACGCCACCCATGGTAATGCAGATTGGCAATCACCGAGAAGTCATCAGTTTCAACGTCACCCGCCTGTCAGACACACCTATAGTGTTAGGCATGAGTTGGCTGGATAGGCACAGCCCAACCATGGCGTGGTACCAGCGGCAGCTCACTTTCGGCTCGTCCTATTGCGCGCAGCATTGCATCCAGACCGGTCAGGAGGAGGAGGGCCAAGAGGAGGGGCAGCCATGGGGGACTAGCCATGGACAGCGCCAAGGTCCGCGCGGTGTTGGACTGGAAAAGCCCGCGAAATCGGAAGGAGGTCCAGAGGTTCGTCGGCTTCGCCAACTTTTACCGCAAGTTCATCAGGGGTTTCGCCAGGGAGACGGCAGCTATCACGGACACTCTCAGCTCCAAGAAGAAGAAGTTCACCTGGACGGACCAGGCGGAGCAGTCCTTCAGGAGACTTAAGAGTCTCTTCGCGTCCGAAGAACAGCTGCTACACGTGAATCCCGGCCAGGGGCGCCGACTTATAAAAAATATTGGGGGGGCCCATACCGGGGTCCTGCTGCTGGTTCGCTCGGGTAGCCGGGAGAACGCAGTTCGAGGTGGCGGTGTTGGGGAGAGACCCTCGCTCAGGGCGCCACGAGACTTGGTGGCCGGCGGCCTATCTGGGGGGTTTTGGAGCGTATTTCGGCGGAGCGATTGGGGAGGAGGGGGCTTGTTGCCGGATTCTTCAGCTGGGCTGGAGATCCGCTGCTGGGGGGTCCCTGGGCCGAGTTGTGAGCACGGCCTGCTGAAGGGAGATCCAGCCGATTGCGCGACGGGGACGGCCGGGGCTCTCCGGCTAGGGCGCGCGGCTGGCTGGCTGGTGAGGGAGCAGGTGGGGAGGAGGCGGGGGTCCTCACTCTCTTAGGAAACGCACCCGCGCGCCCGATTGCCACGAAGTCCGAAGGGTGCGTGTGTGGAATTAAAAAGCAAAAACGAGATACGGGCAGGGCAGGCAAAGAGTTTTCTGCAAGAGGATGGAGGGCAGGTTGAAGAGAAAATCACTCAGGATGAGACAGTCAAATCAGCCATGATAAAATGGGCTCAGGATATTGGGTATAACATCATGTTTGAGGACTGGGAAAGGTTATGGACCACCAGAATGAAATTCACGGCATGTAATGCCTTGAAGGAAAATATTATGAAAATGATTTATAGGTGGTACATGACCCCAGTCAAGCTTGCAAAAATATATCACCTGTCTGATAATAAATGTTGGAAATGTAAGGAGGCTGAAGGGACATTCTTTCACCTCTGGTGGACTTGTCCAAAAGTGAAGGCCTTCTGGGAAATGATCTATAATGAGTTTAAAAAGGTATTTAAGTATACCTTTCCCAAGAAACCAGAGGCCTTCCTCTTGGGCATTGTTGGCCAGAAAGTGTTAAAGAAGGATAGAACTTTCTTTATGTATGCAACTACAGCAGCAAGAATACTTATCGCAAAATATTGGAAGACACAAGATTTGCCCACACTGGAAGAGTGGCAGACGCAATTGATGGACTACATGGAACTGGCTGAAATGACTGGCAGAATCCGAGATTTGGGAGAAGAAAATTTGGGAGAAGAAACAACGGAAGAGGACTGGAAAAAATTTAAGGACTATTTACAAAAACAATATAAGTTGTATGAATGTTAAAAATTTACACGATTCGGAAACTATAGCTTCAGCAATTAGATTTGGGAAACAGGAAATTATATTTTAAGTAAGAAAAGGTCAAAATCTAAGGTAATACTATGTTTAATTTAAGATATAAGTAACTGATGAAAAGTATGTTAAATTTAGAGGTATAGTATTTGAAAAGTACAAAATAAGGTACGAAACAAGGTAATAATTTGCTGATATCTTTATTATAAAGAATGCAGGGTAAGGGAGATGTGAGGAAGTCCAGTTAGTTATATAAAAAATGTGTTGAATGGTTGGTTTTCTTTTCTTCTTTTTCTTTTTTTCTTTTTCTTGTTCTTTTACTTTTTTCTTCAGTGTATGTTTCTAACTTTGTATTTGAAACCTTAATAAAATATTTATAAAAAAAGAAGAAGAGAAAATCCTTTCGCTTTTCTGGGGCTCAGGGAAGTCTCAGAGCCGGAGGTTGGGGAAGGGACCCCCTTTGCTCTGCCCTCTTCTCCCGTCTTAGATTTGCATGGGGGTCCCCGCCCGAGCTTGCCTGGCCACCGGGCCACACAAGGGCCGCGCTCTACGCGGCACACCTTGCTAGCCGCGCAGCTGTCCTCCGCGGCTGCGGAGCGGCCCTGCGCCGGTGCCCAGCCCCTCTGGGCGCCCGCTGCGCTGCCAATGACAAGCGGGCGACGTCGCGGGCGGGGAAGGCGTCGCTTTCTTTCCCGATCCTGCATCCTCCCAGTCTTCCAGCCCTTTTTTGGGTTGGAAGCTCGTCTCGTTCGCCCTTCTCCTTTCTTCACCCTGCGCGCAATTTTCCTCCCTCGTCTCCCTCCCCATTTCTCCTTCCTGACTGACTGACTGACTGACGGGCTTGGGCTCGGGCTCAGGCTCCGGGTCGGGGTCGGGGTCGGGCTCAGGCTCGGGCTCCGGGTCGGGCTCGGGCTCCGGGTCGGGCTCAAGCTCAGGCTCGGGCTCGGGCAGCCACAGCGTCGGCGGTGTTGGCGATCGGCGGCGCGGGGGGATGGCCCTCCCGGGGGAGCCGGCGCTGCTCAATGGGGTTGCCAAGGAGACAGGCCGGCCGCCCTCCTCCCCCGGCCCGGCGCCCCCCGCCGCGCCGGTGCCCGTTATCGAGCTGGTGCGCGCCGGGCGCCCTATAAAAGCCGCGGACGCGCCCACCGCCGCCCGAGATTATTGGGGGGGCTGAGCCCCCCCAAACGAATTTTTGAGGGGGCTCGGGCCCCCTCAAGCCCCATGGAGTCGGCGCCTATGGTACAGCAGCGAGCGAGCTCCAAGCACCCATTGCCACCCTCCCTCCCGCAGCGCCAGGCAGATGGAAGTAGAGAAGACGCCGAGGACGCCCCAGCTGTTAGAAACAGAGATCCGCAGCCCCGCCCCCTGGCCGGTTTAAACTCCAGCGAGTTAAAGGGACTCTGCTTCCCCATTTCACCCCCACGGGGACCACGCACCCTCCAATAAATTAAACCCCCTATATCTTGCGAATACACGTGTATTCAAGCTTATAGCCTGGTTCCCCAAGGAAACCCAAAAGACCCCATGGCCGCCAACTTTTCAGCCTCCTCCAGACCCTGCCTTGAGGCTCCATTGTTTCCCTTTCTGTCCCCGGAATTGTCACCTGCAGATTTCTTTCTAGCCCTGCGTTTCCCTTAAAGGCACAGGCACACCTGGCAGGCGCGTGGAGTCCAAATGTCTGAAAGACAGCAGGTTAGGGAAGGCTGACTTAAGCGTGCAGGTGGGAGCCACAGGCACAGCAGAAAGATACAGGAGCTTTGGCAAAAATCTATAATCTAGAACATCCGGCGTTTAGGGTGGCGATTCTAGGAAAGACCAGCTGTCCATCTGAGTCTTAAAACCAGCAGCCAAACAAACAAGAATTAAGCCCGTAAAAGTTTTCTGTTTCTTATTCGCCTCTCTGCCCCCAATCTCGGCTAAATAGGAGCTGACACTACGCAGGTGGGAGAAGGTGGCACTCTGCACATTCTCGTAGTCAATGGGACTTTGGGACCCTGGCTGAAATTAGCTGCCAGCACACAATTACTTGGGAGCAAGCCCCATTGGACTCAACGATAGTAATTGTGCAGTACCAACACGTCCTTTTTTTATAAGATGTTTATTAAAATTTTCAAAATATTACAAAATAAAAATAGAAAAAAATAAAATACAAAATAAAAATAATTAAAAACAACTCAATCTTTCCATTACTTATTTTTCATTAGCTTGTTTCCGGACCTCCTCACGCCTCCCTTTTTTGTATTCCAATTCAGTTTGTTGGTTCAGCAAATCCTTCCCCTCTTTGTTTATCCTAATCTTTAATCTTAAAATATTGTAACATTAAATCTTTACCTATTCGTAATCCATTTTTCATATTACCTTATAGTATTGCAGCTAAAAACCACTTAGTTTCTACCCAACATCATTCTAACATTCATTAATTTTACAATATTTCTGTAAATAGTCTTTAAATTTCTTCCAATCTTCTTCCACCGACTCTTCTCCCTGGTCTCGGATTCTGCCAGTCATTTCCGCCAGTTCCATATAGACAATCACCTTCCTCTGCCATTCTTCCAGAGTGGGTAAATCTTGTGTCTTCCAATACTTTGCTATAAGTATTCTTGCTGCTGTTATAGCATACATAAAACAAGTTCTATCTTTCCTTGGCACCAATTGGCCGACCATGCCCAGGAGAAAGGCCTCTGGTTTCTTCAAGAAAGTATATTTAAATACTTTTTTCAATTCATTATAAATCATCTCCCAGAAAGCCTTAATCCTTGGGCATGTCCACCAAAGGTGAAAGAATGTACCATCAGTTTCTTTACATTTCCAACATTTGTTATTGGGCAAGTGATAGATGTACCATTTTCATAAGTGCAGTACCAACACGTTCTGAACCCAGGAAGGGCACTTAAAAACTGCAGTGTTTAAAGTGTCCACTGTTTCTTTGCACTAACCTTCCACATCTGCCCGCTAGCCCTGCTTCTCCTCTCAGCTACCCTCTCAGGTAGAGGGCAGTGGCGGGGAAGAAGCTGAGAAGTGGGGCCACAAGTGAGCGGAGAAATTTCCCTTCCCTCAGTCTTTCTCTCCAACAGTGCCTGGATGCCTTGAACTGATGTGCCGCTTCAACCAGCCTGGAAGGGACCTCAAGAGCACCTGCGAAAAAGTGCCACACACACACACACACACACACACACACACAGGGGCTGCTTCGCTCTCCCACGAATAAAAGGTTTCCCAGGTTGTTTCTCCTCACTTTCCTTGACAGCCGGGCGCTGGCGGCCTCTCTTTGGGTCCCCTGACTTTGCCCATGGAAAGGGGGGGGAGTATCCCGTTTCCCCTCCCCACCTCCTCTCTGCCTTCCCCAGGACCAATACAGTGGTGCCTCGCAAGACGAAATTAATTCGTTCCGCAAGTCTCTTCGTCTTGCAAGTTTTTCGTCTTGTGATGCACAGTTTCCCATAGGAATGCATTGAAAATCAATTAATGCGTTCCTAGGGAAACCGCCTTCAGACCAGGTCCGGGGACAGTCTGTCCCCGGACCTCTTCTGAAGGCTGGGGGGGGACAAGGGCTTTTCTTTCCACCCCCAGCATTTTAAAAAACCCCGGGACAGCGGAGGACTTCTCCGCTGTCCGGGCGATCTTAAAATGCTGGCGGGCGGCATTTTAAAATCGCCCCGGGACAGCGGAGGACTTCTCCGCTGTCCGGGGCGATTTAAAAGCCCCTGGGAAGGCAGGCAGGGGGGACAAAGACTTTCGCCCCCCGCCCACCTTCAGAAGAGGTCCTGGACCTCTTCTGAAGGCGGGCGGGGGGCGAAAGTCTTTGCTCCCCCCCCGCCTGCCTTCAAAAGCCCTCCGGGACAGCGGAGAAACGCGCTGTGTTTCTCCGCTCTCCCGGGAAGGCAGGCAGGGGGGGACAAAGACTTTCGCCCCCCCGCCCGCCTTCAGAAGGTGTTCCCGCCCCGCTGCCCGGCTTTGGAGGAGGTCCGACAGTGGGGAAGACGCGCTGCGCTTCCCCGCTGTCCCGGATAATTTCCCTATGGGCTGTCGTCTTGCGAAGCAAGCCCATAGGGAAATTCGTCTTGCGAAGCGCCTCCAAAACGGAAAACCCTTTCATCTAGCGGGTTTTCCGTCTTGCGAGGCGTTCGTCTTGCGAGGTACCACTGTAACAAGCTGCTCTGAGGTACACTAGTGGCGGGAAGGGGGCGGTGGAGGGAAGAGAAGGGAAGTGCTGTCCTGTTCTCAGATTGGGGACAGCCTCCCACCTCATTCTCCCCAACCTATGGAACAACCAGATTCAAATCCTCGCCTCTTCACCCCTCAGCAAACCTTTTAGGCTGCATTTTTAATGTATTTTAATCTTGTTTTTAAAGTTTTATTTCAATCCATTTTTTTTATTGGTTGTTAGCCACCCTGAACCCTGCCTTGAATGGGGAGGGCGGGGTATAAATAAAATTATTATTATTATTATTATTATTATTATTATTATTATTATTATTATTATTATTAATTTCCCCTTCTTCTCTTCTCCCCTCCCCTCCAAGTTTTTTTTTTAATGATATTTATTAGAGGTTTAATAATTACAGAAAAAATAAGAAAGGAACAATAAAAGTTAAACAGAATAAAACAATACCATACATCAAAAATAAAAACAAAAACAAAAGACAAAACAACAAAACAACAAAACAACAAAAACATTTAAATACACATCCAATATTTCCATATCTTTACCTTTCATTTACTTGTTTCATCGATCTCCTCACACCTCCCTTTTTTGTATTCTAGTTCAATTATCTATTTCAGCAAATCCTTTCCATCTTTCTCAATTTTTGTTCTATAATTTATCTTAACACAATCTGACCTTAAATTTCCACTTTAGCCCATTAACAATCTATTTTTGCTTAATTCTTTATAACATTTCTGCTAAAGCCATATAACTTCATTCCAGCATCCTTCTAACATTCATTAATTTTGCAATATTTCTGTAAATATACTTTGAATTTTTTCCAATCTTCTTCCACCGATTCTTCTCCCTGGTCTCGGATTCTGCCAGTCATTTCCGCCAATTCCATGTAGTCCATCAGCTTCATCTGCCATTCTTCCCAGGTAGGTAGATCTTGTGTCTTCCAGTACTTTGCGATAAGTATTCTTGCTGCTGTTGTGGCGTACATAAAAAAGTTCTGTCTTTCTTTGGCACCAATTGGCCGACAATGCCCAAGAGAAAGGCCTCTGGTTTCTTAAGGAAAGTACATTTAAGTACCTTTTTCATTTCATTATATATCATTTCCCAGAAAGCCTTAATCTTTGGGCATGTCCACCAAAGGTGAAAAAAGTACCTTCAGTTTCTTTACATTTCCAGCATTTATTATCAGGCAAGTGGTAAATTTTTGCAAGCTTGACTGGTGTTATATACCACCTGTAAATCATTTTCATTAAATTCTCTTTTAAGGCATTACATGCCGTAAACTTCATACCTGTGGTCCATAACTGTTCCCAGTCAGCCATCATAATGTTATGTCCAACATCTTGTGCCCTTTAATCATAGCAGATTTCACTGTTTCATCCCGAGTATTCCATTTCAACAGCAAGTTATACATTCTTGACAAATTCTTAACTTTGGGGTCTAACAATTCTGTTTCCAATTTTGATTTTTCCACCTGGAAGCCTAGTTTTTTGTCCAAATTATATGCCTCCATTATTTGATAATAATGGAGCCAGTCTCGCACTCTGTTTTTTAATTTTTCAAAACTCTGCAATTTTAATCTGTCTCCCTCTTGTTCCAGAATTTCCCAATACTTCGGCCATTTGGCCTCCATATTGAGTTTTTTCTGAGCCTTTGCTTCCATTGGTGACAGCCATCTTGGGGTTTTATTTTCTAGCAAGTCCTTATATCTTATCCAGACATTAAACAGTGCTTTTCTGACAATATGGTTTTTAAACGCTTTGTGTGCTTTAACCTTATCATACCACAGATATGCATCCCCCCCCCATGTTTTTTTTAGGCTGAGAGGCTTTTCCTCACGCCCAAGTCTGAAAATCACCTAGAGGGCTACTGAAATTTCATGTTGGTGTTGCTGAAAGAAGAAAGGGGATGGGGAGTTGTGTGAGGAAGGTGGGGGTGGGGAGAAGGAAGGACGGGCCAGTGCCACCGCTGTAAGGACTTCCAGAGCGGGGTACCCTTGACTAGGGGGGCGCAATCTGGATGGTTCTGCCAGGTGCGCATGATCACATAGTGCTCCACCTGATGACTTGTTTTTCAGCAGTCATCCTGGTTTGCTTACATGGCAATTCAACTATGTCAAATATCTACTATTTGTTCTGATATGTTTGTAGGAGTTACATGACAACGACCTGCATTTATCCTGATTTGCTTGTGGGGTGTTTTCTCATTAGCCATTCATTCATCCCACACTTTCTAGTGAATTTTCCCATCACTTTTCTCACAGAAGAAAAATACATGTGTATTTTTGTTGTTTTTTTAAACATGAACTTGTTATTCACACTTTTGCTTGTCCTGTATTTTTCCCCAAAAATTTTTTATTGGTTTTCACAATATTATAAACAAACAAACACACAAGACAAACAAACATAAATCATAGCCTTATTGAAAATTACACTTATTAACTTCGTTAAGTGACTTCCTTGCTTCCCCTTGGTTGAATTTCATTGCATGTCCTTTTAACAGTTTTCCAAATCCCAATTCTTATGAAATTTAACTTAAACATTAACATCCTTAAATCTTCACCTTATGGAATTAAACATATTAATTCATCATTTAACAGAAATAAAATCCTAAGCCAATTAAGTATCTGCAAGCTATTTTCAATTAATTTAACTTAACAAATTTAACTAGATAATCATTCAATTTATTTAAATTTGCTTGTCCTGTATTTTTACCCTATTTGTGTACTGATCAGTTTATCTGGGTCTGAGAGCTTTTCTCGTTGTTCCACAGCTGTCTTAGGGAAAAAAGCAATATTATCTGCTGAATCAGAAGGTTGACCAGCAAAATCTGTCTTCAGATTTTCTGCACATCTGATTAAAATCCAATTCAGCAAGTTCCTATTTTCACAAGGCACAGTCGTGGAGCAATGAGAAAAGGTCTTGGAGTTAATTGCTACACAACATAATCAAAATACAGGTCAAGCAAAAGTGTGGACAAACCCAGAGTGCTTTAATCAATTTCAATTGTAGAAAGCTAAAGTTCTAGTACACTCTTAAATCTGTCCTGCATAATACTGACAGTTTGGAGAGACCCCCAGATTCCTGCATCAGTTTTCTATATGTAGAATCTCAGCCATTTGTCAACAGTATTGCATTAAGGATAAACGCAATTCAAATATAATAGAATTATCAGTTGTGAACACACACTCACAAACATAATGAGCCTGTTGCACCAGCCAAATGGCCCATCTAGACTCCATTCACATGGCAGTTCATTCCACTTCCCCAGTGTTTCCCTAACATTATTAGAGACAATGTGGTATAGTGGTTAGGTTGGACTTGGACCAAGGAGATCAGGGTTCAAATCCTCACTCAGCCATGAAGCTCACTGAGTGACATTGGCCCAGCCATTGCCTCTCAGCCTAACCTACACCACAGGGTTGTTGTGGGAATTAAATGAGGAGGTGGAAAACTATGTGTGCTATCTTGAGCACTTTGGCGAAAAAAGGTGGGATATAAATGAAATTAAGAAACAAACTATTAATTGTGGCATTCTCTTTTAACTTTAACACAAGGAGAAAACTAGTTCCAGAAAATAGAAAACAGAGCATGTTTAGCACTCATTTCTGTGTTATTTGATTCTACACAAAAAATCTATTTGCAGCCCCCTTAACGCAGAAAAAAATCACGTGTAAGGTGATGAGAGTTGGAACAGTATGTGAGCATACCATTCTTAATTGTTTGCAGGGAGGCACAACAGTTTTGGGGGAAGGTAGGTCTTGTTTTTATATTTCTGGAATGAGAAAGTAAATCATATTTTTCCTTTTAATTTATTCACACTTTGATAGAGTTTTTATTATGTTATTTATCTCTTCATATGCCATTTCCTTGTTTTTCCTTTCCATTTCTTCCCCCTTTTTTATTTCGCATGAGAAGCAAGAACTTTTGATGCATAACGGTTTTGGTTACACATTGTCACAACATATTAATAAAAATTATTTTAAAATATATAGAGAAAATATAGATAACACAAAGAGAACATAAATTCAGACAGAAGTGCCAGTGTTGCAATCAGGAAAACTAACACAGCATCACCTACATGTCTAATTGCAACCTAAGAGGACCAGGCCACTTTATGGTGCCGCCACACTTCCACTTGTCCAGTGCCAAGAAAGAACGGGTCTCAGCATTTTCCCCTGATATAGAAAAAATAGGGGTGGTTGGCTTTTGCTGCCCCAACTCCCCAAGGAAACATCTCTTTTAAGGGTTTGCATTTTGGCGTGGAGAAGGAGAAACCCCCTCTACAAACAGTCAGAAATTACATCTCACAGAAGGTGGGGTTCCTGTGGCTCAGGCAGGCTGAAGTTTGATATTCTTGAGGATTTAGCAAGTTTTGCATAATTCCAGACACAGTTTGGGACGCGGGTGGCACTGTGGTGTAAACCAAACCAAGCTTTGGGCTTGCTGATCAGTAGATCGGCGGTGTGAGCTCCCATTGTTCAGTCCCAGCTCCTGCCAACCTAGCAGTTCGAAAGCACGTCAAAGTGCAAGTAGGTAAATAGGTACCACTCCAGCAGGAAAGTAAACGGCATTTCCATGCACTGCTGTGATTTTGCCAGAAGCAGCTTAGTCATGCTGGCCACATGACCCGGAAAAACTATCTGCGGACAAATGTCGGCTCCCTTGGCCAGTAAAGCAATATGAGCGCCACAACCCCAGGTCGTTGGAGACTGAGCTTAACTGTCAGGGGTCCTTTACTTTTCTGAGACACAGTTTACACAAAACATTAGCATTTGATGAGACAATCAGGATGCCCATCCCTCAATGCGGAGCATCTGGGCAGACAATGACAATACAAAGGAGGTTCATAGATGTAGGAGAGGAATCCTTTCAGGAACTTCCCCTGATGTTCTCATGCTAGGGGAATAAAGGAGGCAGAGGAAATATTTAGTGTCTTTAGGAGAGTCAAAATGGCTTTTGGATTGCTTTCCTGTACTGTTTTAGACATGTGGTTTCATATACTTATGTATGTGTGTTTACCTTGTGCAGTTATCAACGTTCATTCTATATTTGAAACCTTACAATTCCCATAACACCCCCCTTGCCCTGCTCCTTTCCCACGGAAAACCCACCCTAACTTCAAACAGGAGAAAACGGCTATCCCGCGGAAAACTCAACTGCTCCGACTGAGCGCTAAAGAGTCATTTTCCCCAGAAAGACACATCATTTTGTGCTGTGTTTCTAGGCACAGGTTCCGTGATTTAAAGTGCTGCGTCTGGTATGTTGTTGGTTGTTTTGCCCCAGCGTTTTCCCTGTGAAAACCTTCCCCTTTTGTTCCACCTGGATCCGCGCCTGGAAAGCAAAGTACAGGTAGGAGTGCGCTGAGCTGAGCCCAGAGATGGAGCCCAGGGATGGGAACGGCTGCCTCCGCGGTCGCCATGGTTACACGGCCCTTAGCAACGCCTTTTTTTCACTTCCTGTTCCGTTGCCCGGCAACCCTCTGTCGCCATTTCCTGCGGGGCCTAGCATAGGAGAGCTGTCGGTGAAGCCGAAGGAGTCGGGAAGATGCTGTCCGTCCCGGGTACCGGCGGTGGCGGCCTGTCGCCTGGTTTCAGCGGAGGGGAATCTGGGTCGGGATCGGGCGGCGGAGGCGACTTCCTGACCCGCTACCGGCTCGTGTCGGCCAAGCTCCGCCGGCGCTTCCTGCGCAAGCCGAACTTGTCTGAGGCGGCCGAGCAGTTCGCGGCGCTGGCCAGGGAGCTGCGGGCCCAGGAGAGCCTCCCGTACGCGGCCTGGTGCCAGCTAGCGGTGGCGCGCTGCGTCCAGAGCCTGGGGCACGCGCCTGGAGAAGCGGCGGCGCTGGGCGAAGCGGCGCGCCTCTGGCTCAAGCACGACCGGGAGCTCCGCCTGCGCCAAGGCCCCGGGCTGGGACTGTCTGAACACCTGCCGGCTGCCCAGAGCTGCGTGGCTTTCGGCTCCCGCCTGCGCCTCGACCTGGGCCAGCCCGCGCTGGCAGCCGGGCTTTGGCTCGAGCTGGGCAACGAGCTGCGCTCCGGCGGAGAGCCGGGCCAAGCCGTGCCGGCCCTCCTGCGCGCCGCCGACCTCCTGGCGGTCGCCCAGCTGCCCCTGGAGGCTCTGCGCTGCCTACGCGACGTGGCCTCCTGCCTGCTGCTTTGCCGCGACCACGATGGTGCTTTGGCTGTGCTCACCCAGGCTCAGCTGATGGCTCAGGCCGGCACAGGACCCTCTGCCGGTGGATCGTCGTCTTCGGCTGCCGCAGCCGCTTCTTCTTCCGTTCCGGTCAGCCCGCCGCCGGGAGCCTTCCTCGACGAGCTGCTGCACTGCGAGGTGGCCCGCGTCCTTCTCCTCCTACTGCTCCAGCCTCCGCCTTCCAAGCTGATGCCCGAGCACGCCAAGACCCTCGAGAAGTACTCCTGGGAGGCCCTGGATGCCTCGCCGGGCTACGTGCCCTCCGAGCTCTTCCTGCTGCTGCAGTCCGCTGTCATGGCTTGCCAAGAGAAAGACTTGGAGGCGCTCAAGGTGCTGCAGAAGGAACTCTGGCCGCTACTCACTCCGGAGCAGAATCACCTCCTCCATCTGGTGGTACAGGAAATGATCAGTCCCTCAGGTCAGGGGATATGACCAAGGGTACTTTGGTATAGCGTATGGTTCTTAGACGACCCTTTTTTGTTTTTCACAGAAGTGTTGCAAAGAAGGTTTGCTTTGCTGATGGAAGTGACACTTCAGTCTCTGTCCTCCTAGCTTCCAGCCTGCATTTTCCATTAAGTCTACTGCACCTTTTCTCTGCATGAAGGAAACACGGTGGCAAAGCACTGCCTTTCATTCTATTGGGGCTTACTTTCTTCCTACCCACATCTATTCTTTCCTAACATTACTTAGACTTCACCAAGGACTTGAGAGAAAAACACGAGGTGTTCCACATTTCCCCCCGCTGTTGGGCTGATTTTATCATATTGGACTTTATAAAACTCTTCATCGTTGGTTCCAGAAATTACACAATTTATTACACATTGTAAACTTGAAAGTAATGTTGCGGAATTTTAAATGTTGATACTTATTTATATTTTACATTTTAAAGTGTAAGTACACATGTGAGAGGTAGCTGTGTTCTTTTGCACAGGGCTTTGTGTTGAACTGCTGGATTCTTGCTTGAAAACTATGCTGCCAGTTTTCTTCTTATGTTATTGGATTGCTTTGGACTCCAACTTGCCTCAGCCCCAGCCAGCATGGCTTGATGGAAACTGTAGTGTAGTCTAAAACATCTGGAGAGTACCAAGTTGGGGAAGGCTTTTTTAGTGTTTGAATACAAAATTCATTACAGTAAGCCCACAACATATGCAGGAGTTACATTCCGGGCTTCACACCTGGTTCAGTGGCAGATGGGATTGCCAGTGTCATTTCCCCCATATATACACAAATTGCTGCGCACGTAAAGCTGAATGCACAAAAGTTAAATGCACTTAAGTTGCAGGCTTACTGTAATCATTATTCAAGAATCAAAAAAATCCTGTCCGTTTAAAATCAGATTTAAGAGACTTTCATGTAGGCCTAGACTGCATAAAGCCAACAAATTGAAAACCAAGGCTGATGCTTTAATGTGTGGTTGTGCCCCAGGCAGATCACTTTGGTGGTGAAAACTGAGCAAAATAAAAATGATACTGTGCAGTGTCACAAGTTGCTGATTTGAAACTTAGCCTTAGTGCACCACACTTTTCCTTTGCCTTCCAGCCTTAAATCCAGATGAGAGTAAAAATGCCTTGGACTTGCATAAATGCCTCATATAGTCCTGGTCTTGTATTGCCTTATGAAGCTTTGTTAGAGAGCAAGCCTATTTATTACTTATATCAGTAAGTAATGGGTAGGAGGGGGAGGTCTTCTCTGCTGCAGAAAAGGCTGAGGGTGGTACTGGTAATGCTTGAGGTGTGTGCAGTCTTATTTCCTAGTACAGTCGTACCTTGAATCCTGAACACCTTACAAGTCGAATGTTGTGGCTCCTGAATGCCACAAACTTGGAAGTGAGTGTTCCGGTTTGCAAACGTTCTTTGGAACCCACCTTCCAATTGGCTGCAGGAGCTTCCAGCAGCCAATCAGAAGCCACACCTTGGTTTCCGAACGTTTTGGAAGTTGAACAGACTTCTGGAACAGATTCCATTCGACTTCCGAGGTATGACTGTACTGTTGTAATCGCTGATGGTGCTAATGATAATATATGTAGTAACTTTTGAAAATAATCCCTTTATAGATATCATAGACTTTAAAAGAGGCAACAGCAAAAGATGCATCTGGGAAGTGGTTAAAGTACAGATTTTGAACAGGAATAGGTTGCTTAATTATTTATGCAGGCAACCCCTTACTTATGCATGTTCAGTAGGTGTGCAATTGTACATACAGTGGTACCTCTGGTTACGTACTTACCGTATTTTTCGCTCTATAACACGCACCCGACCATAACACGCACGTAGTTTTTAGAGGAGGAAAATCCGTAGGCATGCCACCCGTAGGCATTCCCTCCATAACACACACAGATATTTCCCCTTACCTTTTAGGAGGAAAAAAGTGAGTGTTATGGTGCAAAAAATACGGTAATTCGTTCCAGAGGTCCGTTCTTAACCTGAAACTGTTCTTAACCTGAAGCACCACTTTAGCTAATGGGGCCTCCCGCCACCACCGCACAATTTCTGTTCTCATCCTGAAGCAAAGTTCTTAACCCGAGGTACTATTTCTGGATTGGCGGAGTCTAACCTGAAGTGTATGTAACCTGATGTATGTAACCCGAGGTACCACTGTACGTGCATCACATCGAACCCAGAAGTGACTTAAAACATTCCAAAAAAGGGGTGGAATGGGTGTGTGTGTGTGCACAGGCTTTTTCAATGGTGTTTCAAATATATGATTTCACTAACATGCGCGGTGCCTCAGAACATAACCACCACTTAAATGGGGGGGGGGGTGCCCTGTATTTCAGTCCATTTTTAGGCTCATGCCTTTTCTACTTTAAAAGTCACTCACTGGAAGTTACATGAAGTGTCAAGTTAGACAACTGAGCTCACAAATCTTAGCCCATGTTGTGAGTTTAGAGTCTGAATAAAAGAAGTGTTGGAAGAGCATAAGAGCCAGCTTCTTGGGGCTGAGGTCCGTTTGGGCCCTGTAATAAAATATTTGAGGGGTCCACACCCCACCCCACCCCCATTGATGGACTTTGCCATTCAAATAGTGTATGTGTGCTGTGTCATGTGTTTGGTTATGCATGGTGGGGCTTACCTGCTCCCACCCCAATATTTTATTTAAGTTGGTACCCCTGTGGAAGAGGGTGCTTCTACTCACTTCTTTATACCACCCAGACTGCTTTATCACCACCAAACAACTCTAGTGCCAAAGCAATCTCAGGTATCTTGGCAGCATATATGTGATGGAAGTAATAAATGTTTCTTATTCATGTTGCAGTTCCAATCCAGAATGAAAAACTTTTTCATTCTTAGTGTTGTGCCACACAAAAGATCAGTTTGAAATTTGGCATATTCATAGACCACAATGGGTAGATCATGTAGGACAGACAATGTGGTGCTCCTCAGATATTCTATAGAATGTTGGGGCTTATAATGATGAGACTTCCTTTGTCTTTTTTTCTACCCTTCTTAACTAAAGAGAATTCCTGTTCCTCTTTGATTGTAAAAATAACTTGCTTTGTTTGGAATTTACAGAGAGTAAGGTAAGCATTTTGTGCCTTTACCAATCCTAAACCAGTTAACTCAAATGTCAGCCTTGTTTTATTATTGGGACACAGCTTCAGTCATATGCATCCTAGATGGTAGAGATGTCAGGTGCCAAAAAAAAACCCCAAGAAGACTTCAAGCGCCATCCTGGCACCTAGGCATCTTCACTTGGTTGCAAGTGGCTGATAGCCAGATGCAAAATGAGATGCATTTAAGCAAATCTGTTTATTATATAACAGGTGCACTAGCATCTACTTTTATGTGTAAATGCCTAGCTATCACTAGATTGTAGTGAGCAGTGTTAGAAATTCAGTTATATAAGCTAGGCACAAAATGGCTCCTTAAGCCAAGGTTACAGTTGCCCAAATGGAATATCTGGTTGCCATTTTTGGGCAAGATGGCTCTAAAAAGTCTTATTTTTCAAAGGATGGACAGACTGATTGATTCTCAGTTAAATATCTGGCTAATTCAGATGACAACCTTGAACCAGGTTAAAAACTTTGAGAACATAAAAGGGAAAAATCACTTTATTCATAGACAGTCCACATTGGCCTATTCCTACCTCTTTTTCTTAATGGTGACACAGACAGTTCGTAGCGTAGGAATATTCTTCACAGTTGTGAGCAGGGCAGTGGGGTGGGGTAAATGAAGACAAGTGACAACCATTAACTATAACGTTGTCCACTGCTCCAGCTCAGGCTGCACAGAAAAAGCATTTTGGTTTCTGAAATCCAATCTGATTGTGCAGATAAAATATAACTGATGGAATTATATAGGATGTGGTATTAGTATGTGAAAACAGTCAAGATCCAGGCATGCACCTCCAGATGGTGGAGATGTCAGGCACCATCCTGGTGTCCAGGTATCTTCAGTTGGTTGCAAGTGGTTGATAGTCAGGTGCAAAATGCACCTGGTGCCTGGATAATTTTGAACACTAGTGGTGAGATGCATTTAAGCAAATCACTGTTTATTATATTACAGTTGCACTAGCTCGGCTTGGCGGAAAGATTGTCTTGAGTTTCAAGTTTTGAGGAATTACATTATTCCCTGTTTACTTGGACTCAAAGCGAATTCACCAATTCATCAATAGCATAACAGTTGTGGAAGCATCCGCGTGGAGGGAGGGTAGTCTCCCTCGCCCACCTGCCCACGTCTCCCCCCCCCCCGGCCCTCCGCTCCCTCACCCAGCCCCTCAGTTCCCAACTGGATTGCGGAACGTCCAGCTTCTTGTTTCTGTGGGAGGAAGGCAGGAGGGCCCAGAGTTACAGTGAGTAACAGTCCCACTGATCTCCCCTCCAGGCTCTGGCATGAAAGCTCCCGCGGGAACCTCGCCAGAATGCCAGGTGAGCGGCAGGTACAGGAGAAGGTGCTCCAGTGCGAAGCTATCGTCGGTGAAGTTCTGCAGAGGGGTCTCCAGAGGGTTCTGGAGCAGCAAGATCAGGTCTATGAAAATGTGGCTCAGTAACTTCAGCTCAAGAATATTATTGAGTGATTGCAGGCGATAGGAAGCCAGGAGCTGACGACTCAAGTGGATCTAGGCTACAATTTCTATGTCAATGTAGAAGTGCCTGATGTCTCCACCATATTTGTAGCACTGGGTTATGGGTTATTTGTGGAGTTGACTCTTCCTGGGGTGCTTGCCTTCATTGAGAAGAACAAGAAGCTACTAATAGAGTTCAGTGAAGCCCTTACCAAAGACTCTGCCAAGATCAAAGCCAATATTAAGATGGTTTTAGAGGGCTTGCATGAACTCCAAGGTCTCCAAGATTTGCCTGAGGAGACCAGAAGGGACATCTTCCTTTAGGCACCTGCCCTTCCTAGAGGGGGCATTTTCAATGTGATATGCTGAAAGAAGAGTTAGTCTCTTGGGCATTTTGGTGGTGGCAGCAGGAACTGTGTTTGTAACTGAGGAAACCCTTATGAGTTGGGTAGGGTGAATGTGCTTACAGAGATAGCAGATCAGAGAGTTTGAGAGAGAATAGTTTCTCTTGGGGTGGTTGATTTCACTGCTTCATATATTCAACCCTTCTCTGCCTCTGTTTCCCCAGGAACTGTGTCTTAGTTCTTATTCTGTGTTCTCAGTTCTGTATCTTATAAGTTCATATCATTTTGTGAAAGTAATAAATAAATATGATTATTTTAAAAAATAACAACCCAAAACAGCAGTTATTGATTTTTACCAGCCATGACTTTGGCAACCCACTACACAACTACGCAGAGCTGATCATTTATGCCAATGCTTTACCCTTTGAATACTGCAAAGGATCATTTTAAGCTTTGCTTCTGGTAACTCTCTCACAGGCATGCTCAGTGCTGTGATGTGAAGCATGAAAGTTCTAGGTTGCAGTGAGGTCTCTGCAGCCATGATGAATACATCAGCTCCAAGATCTAAAAATGAGGGGGTCCAAGCCCCATACAATGAAAATTCTGTTCAGTGGTAGTGAACACTGCCCTCCGCAAAACTTTTTTCTTCTATTTTGCTCCAACGCCCATCAGCCCCAGCCAGCATGGCCAATTCTCAGAGATGCTTAGATTTGTATTCCAGCAACATCTGAATAGCCCTATATTGGACCTACTGGCTACTCCTGCCTTAGGTCCATATACATTGCTAAAAATAAAGGGGAAAGCACTTCATTTACCTATTGTTTTATTAAATATACACATAACCTGACACTTCAGAAAACTTTCTATGCAGCTCACCATGAGTACAAAATCATTAGAATATGAAATCAATCAACTCAAACACTCATGTAATAAAACAACAGAGGGGATTTTTAATAGCATAAAAGTGAAATGAGAACCCAAGAGATTAATCATTCAAGAGACTTTTCCAATACTTTACCCTCAAAGGATAGTTAAGCCCCTGGCATCAATAACAACTTTTTAGAAGCCTACACTTTCTGTCCGGCTCAAGTAAACCAGATTTTTTAAAAAAACAAAACAAAAAACCAGGCCTAAGTTATAACAAAATTAAAACAGGCCAGGAAAAAAACAATTGAAGAATGGTACCATTCCTCAATCTTATTTTTTCCTAACAAGAACAATGATTAGACAAACAGGATATGACTTATCAGAAAACAATCATGACAATAATGTCACATACTCAAGGACGAAGTCTCAGATTAATAATCAACAGTTTCTTGATTATACATTGGCTGTGAGTCTGGCATTTGCACATTGGATTTGAGGCACACACCACTGGCTTTTTTTATTGGAAACCAGATACGAACTGGAACTCGCTTTCACCTCTAACTCCCAATGCAACGTTTAAAGGAAGGAATACTTCTTTGGCGATCACTCACAGCCGAGTAAGAATGTCTTCCATAAACACGGTTTTAACAATGAGTCCGTAAGTGACTGTGGAGGCCAATTCTGGAACCACACGGCCTTCCATAGTAGGGACATTAGTCTCCAGACAGGAGTTGATCACGGTATGGATTTGCCAAGCGTGTCTTCCTCTTAGCACATTTCTCCCTTGTGTCCTGAGTTCGAGTGTCTTCAAAGCCCATGACACCTTTGGTAAAGGCTGTTCTCCAACTGAAGCGCTCGCAGGCAAGTGTTTCCCAATTGTTGATGTTTATACTACATTTTTAAAGATTTGCCTAGAGAAGGAAGGAATACAAATGCAATGGGATAAAGCAACACTACTGCACCAATAGAAAAAGAATGTTTTAATTTATTAATAATAGAAAGCAAAGAGTTAATCAAAATACAACTTAAAATACAGCCTCATTTTAGTGTAGCCCATAAATCAAGACCATAAAGGGAGGAAACATCAGATATTCACCCGAGCCAGCTATTCATGCTGGTCCTACATGGGCCAGCAAAAAAGCCAAGTGGAAATTTACATGCGAAATCCCATATACGGGATCAGAGTGAGTCCATGCCAAAGGCCAGGCGAAACAGCTCCATCTTGCAGGTAGCCATTCCAGAAACAATAGCAAACCCAGATCAAGACAAAAGGCTGTGATTAACTTAGCTGGGAAAAAGGGACATCTCTTGTGTTTGGTGGAGGTCAAGGTAAGGGAGGGGCAAGCCCTGATGCTCAAGTTTCTGTCGCCAGACCTTTCCAACATGTGATGTATTTGTGATATATGCATGATGTAATTTTAGGGGTGTTGTGGGTATCTTTGTAAAACTGATAAAAGTGGGAGCCACCCTTTGTTCTCTGCTTCTTCCCCGTTCTCCCATGTGGTGGGTTGAAGTCCTGTTGCAACAGTTATTTGAATGAAGACCAGGCCTACTGGCTGCTGTTTTTTTCCTATATTCCTGGCTGGTGTCTTTGTTTGGTAATCCTAGTGAGCCTGAGGATTTTCCTATAACAAACATGTGCATCAAGGCAAATAGTTTTTAAAAACAGTACAAGTAAAAGGTAATGGTAAAGGACCCCTGGACGGTTAAGTTCAGTCAAAGGCGACTATGGGGTGCAGCACTCATCTTCCTTTTCAGGCCACTTTCTGGAGGATTTTTCATTTTATAGTAGACAAATATTTTTAAAAATTATATGCAGTTTAAGCCTTATGGTGTGCAAGTGGTGTTAAAATGTAGTGTAAGTCATAGCTGCAGGGGCGCCGACTTATAAAAAATATTGGGGGGGCCCATACCGGGGTCCTGCCGCTGGTTCGCTCGGGTAGCCGGGAGAACGCAGTTCGAGGTGGCGGTGTTGGGGAGAGACCCTCGCTCAGGGCGCCACTAGACTTGGCGGCCGGCGGCCTATCTGGGGGGTTTTGGAGCGTATTTCGGCGGAGCGATTGGGGAGGAGGGGGCTTGTTGCCGGATTCTTCAGCTGAGCCGGAGATCCGCTGCTGGGGGTCCCTGGGCCGAGTTGTGAGCACGGCCTGCTGAAGGGAGATCCAGCCGATTGCGCGACAGGGACGGCCGGGGCTCTCCGGCTAGGGCGCGCGGCTGGCTGGCTGGCGAGGGAGCAGGTGGGGAGGAGGCGGGGGTCCTCACTCTCTTAGGAAACGCACCCGTGCGCCCGATTGCCACGAAGTCCGAAGGGTGCGTGTGTGGAATTAAAAAGCAAAAACGAGATACGGGCAGGGCAGGCAAAGAGTTTTCTGCAAGAGGATGGAGGGCAGGTTGAAGAGAAAATCACTCAGGATGAGACAGTCAAATCAGCCATGATAAAATGGGCTCAGGATATTGGGTATAACATCATGTTTGAGGACTGGGAAAGGTTATGGACCACCGGAATGAAATTCACGGCATGTAATGCCTTGAAGGAAAATATTATGAAAATGTTTTATAGGTGGTACATGACCCCAGTCAAGCTTGCAAAAATATATCACCTGTCTGATAATAAATGTTGGAAATGTAAGGAGGCTGAAGGGACATTCTTTCACCTCTGGTGGACTTGTCCAAAAGTGAAGGCCTTCTGGGAAATGATCTATAATGAATTAAAAAAGGTATTTAAGTATACCTTTCCCAAGAAACCAGAGGCCTTCCTCTTGGGCATTGTTGGCCAGAAAGTGTTAAAGAAGGATAGAACTTTCTTTATGTATGCAACTACAGCAGCAAGAATACTTATCGCAAAATATTGGAAGACACAAGATTTGCCCACACTGGAAGAGTGGCAGACGCAATTGATGGACTACATGGAACTGGCTGAAATGACTGGCAGAATCCGAGATTTGGGAGAAGAAACAACGGAAGACTGGAAAAAATTTAAGGACTATTTACAAAAACAATATAAGTTGTATGAATGTTAAAAATTTACACGATTCGGAAACTATAGCTTCAGCAATTAGATTTGGGAAACAGGAAATTATATTTTAAGTAAGAAAAGGTCAAAATCTAAGGTAATACTATGTTTAATTTAAGATATAAGTAACTGATGAAAAGTATGTTAAATTTAGAGGTATAGTATTTGAAAAGTACAAAATAAGGTACGAAACAAGGTAATAATTTGCTGATATCTTTATTATAAAGAATGCAGGGTAAGGGAGATGCGAGGAAGTCCAGTTAGTTATATAAAAAATGTGTTGAATGGTTGGTTTTCTTTTCTTCTTTTTCTTTTTTTCTTTTTCTTGTTCTTTTACTTTTTTCTTCAGTGTATGTTTCTAACTTTGTATTTGAAAACTTAATAAAATAGTTATAAAAAAAGAGAGAGAGAAAATCCTTTCGCTTTTCTGGGGCGCAGGGAAGTCTCAGAGCCGGAGGTTGGGGAAGGGACCCCCTTTGCTCTGCCCTCTTCTCCCGTCTTAGATTTGCATGGGGGTCCCCGCCCGAGCTTGCCTGGCCACCGGGCCACACAAGGGCTAGCCGCGCAGCTGTCCTCCGCGGCTGCGGAGCGGCCCTGCGCCGGTGCCCAGCCCCTCTGGGCACCCGCTGCGCTGCCAATGACAAGCGGGCGACGTCGCGGGCGGGGAAGGCGTCGCTTTCTTTCCCGATCCTGCATCCTCCCAGTCTTCCAGCCCTTTTTTGGGTTGGAAGCTCGTCTCGTTCGCCCTTCTCCTTTCTTCACCCTGCGCGCAATTTTCCTCCCTCGTCTCCCTCCCCATTTCTCCTTCCTGACTGACTGACTGGCTCTGGCTCTGGCTCTGACTCGGGCTCTGGCTTTGGCTTTGGCTTTGGCTCGGGCTCGGGCTCGGGCTCGGGCAGCCACAGCGTCGGCGGTGTTGGCGATCGGCGGCGCGGGGGGATGGCCCTCCCGGGGGAGCCGGCGCTGCTCAATGGGGTTGCCAAGGAGACAGGACGGCCGCCCCCTCCCCCGGCCCGGCGCCCCCCGCCGCACCGGTGCCCGTTATTGAGCTGGTGCGCGCCGGGCGCCCTATAAAAGCCGCGGACGCGCCCACCGCCGCCCGAGATTATTGGGGGGGCTGAGCCCCCCCAAACGAATTTTTGAGGGGGCTCGGGCCCCCTCAAGCCCCATGGAGTCGGCGCCTATGATCCCGGCAGGCCCATGAGGGTTGAGACTGACGCATCTGACAGAGCGGTGGGGGCCGTCCTTTTACAGGAAGACCCGCAGGGGAACTGGAGGCCCTGCGCTTTCTACTCCCGGAAGCTCAGCAAGTCGGAACAGAACTACACCATCTGGGACAGGGAGTTGCTGGCCATCCACGCGGCTTTCAAGGCGTGGAGGCACTTCCTCATTGGAGCCAAGCACACCGTGCAGGTCCGCACGGACCACAAGAACCTAGAGTACTGGCGCACGGCGAAGCTACAGAGCCAGAGGCACATACGCTGGGCAGAGTTCTTTGCGGACTTCGATTTCAGGATTGAGTACATCCCAGGCGACAACAATGTCATAGCAGATGCGCTCTCCAGGAAACCGCAGTATCTCGAGGAAGCGGCACCTGTGGGAGCCAAGCACATTTTTGCACCACAGGTGTGGGCGTGCGCTTCAGCCGCCGTGGACCTGGAGGCGGTGCGTCGCGCTTTGCAGACGGATCCGTTCGCACAGTCCAAGATGGAAGAGGTGCGGAGAGGCACAGCGAGGGACGACGAGTTCCAGATACGCGACGGCCTGCTAACCCGTAAAGGTGCTCTCTACGTTCCGGGAGACGATCTCCGCGCGAAGGTTCTGCAGCAGTTGCACGACCACCCAGCGCTGGCCACTTCGGCAAGGAAAAGACGGCGGAATTAGTGGCCAGAGACTTTTGGTGGCCCCAGATGCGAGGGGAGGTCGCGGACTACGTCGCCAGGTGTGACACTTGCCAAAGGTCCAAGCCAGTGCACCAGAAACCAGCGGGACTGCTGGAACCGTTGGAGACGCCACTGCAACCGTGGCAGAGGGTGGCGCTGGACTTTGTCACTGATCTGCCCAGTTCGCGAGGCAAGACGGCGGTGCTTGTGGTTGTAGACCTGTTCACCAAGATGGCGCATTTCATTCCTTGCGCGAAGGTGGCGACTGCGGAGCAGACCGCCAAACTGTTCATAGACCACGTGTTCAGGGTGCACGGCTTGCCGCGATCCATCCTGTCCGACCGCGGTCGCCAGTTCGTTTCCAGTTTTTGGCAGAAGCTCCTGGGTATCCTGAACGTCAAGATCAACTTAGCGTCGGCGAGACACCCGCAGACCAACGGCCAAGCGGAAAGGGTCAACGCCATCATGCAGCAGTACCTGCGCTGTTACGCCAATCAGAAGCCTGCGACTTGGGTGGACTACTTGCCGATGGCCGAGTTTGCCTACAACAACACGAAGCACGCGTCCACGGGGGTGACGCCGTTCTTCGCCAACAATGGGCGGCATCCCAGAACCTTTCCGGGAGTGGAGACGACGGTGCAGGTAGCAACGCAGGGAGCGGAGCATTTGGCCGCAGAATTGCAGGAGGTCCACGAGGAGCTCCGACGGCACTTAGAGCTGGCTAAACACGCCTACAAGGTGCAGGCAGACAGGCACAGGAGGGCAGGGGAAGACATACAGGTGGGGGACTGGGTATGGTTGGCAGCCCAGGCGGCGCCTACCAAGTCGTTAGCCAAGAAGAAGCTAGGACACAGACAGCTGGGGCCATACCAAGTTGAGGCCAAGATCAACACCGTAGCTTATCGGTTGACCCTCCCAGAAGGTTCCCGAATGCACCCGGTCTTTCATAGGTCGGTGCTTACGCCCTACAAAGCCCCACACAGGTTTCAGGAGCCAGGGACGGCACCGGACCCACGCAGGGAGTCCCCAAGGGGGGGGGGAAGTCACCGAAGGCCGAGACACTCAACGAGGTCACAGAAATTCTGGACTCGAGATGGGGGGAGGAGGGAGTAGAATACCTCCTCGCCAGAGAGGGTACCCCGGCCAGTGCCAACAGTTGGGTGCCGGGCTATGCTCTGGAGGAGCCCCTTCTTAAGGACGAGTTCCATGCACTCTTCCCACACAGGCCCATGCCAGCGGAATTTTTCGACGACTGGCTTTTTACGCCTACACTTTCAGGCAGCACCTTCCGGGGGTTCTCCTCAGCAGAGGAGACCACGCCAAAATTGAGTCCTCCAAGGGGATCGTGCTCGGGGGTGGACACGGATCGCTCTTACTGGTGGGACGACCAACCAGAGGATGAGTGGCGCAGGAGATTGCTGAGGGGGCCCTGGCAGACAGCAACGTCCGAAGAGACAGGGGGAGGGGAGGACATGGACGTGTTAGGAGAGGACCTTGGTTTTGAGCACACAAGCAATGAGCTGGAAGCAGAGACGATTGACGTCGACGAACTTTATCCAAGATCTACCCCAGCGACTGAGGAGCTTCCGGAACCTGCACCCGAGCAGCGGGAGGGGGGAAGGGGGGGCTTCGAGGGGGGGATGGATGTCAGGGGTACAGGGACAGAGGCACAGGGAAGGCAGGAAATGGAGAGCGATGGAGAGGAATCCCAGGAGAGCGAGGAAGAGGATAGCAATGATGCAGGGGATTCCATGAGTCTCTCCAGCGAATCAGAGGATTCCCAGAAAGGGGCGCCTGTGGTAAGGGCAAGGGGAGCCCCGGGGGGAAAGTGTCAGGAGCGGTGGGCCAGCAGGGGACCCCAAAGCGGCAGCTGGGAATCAGGGCCAGCCTCCCCACCAGAGCGCAGCGAGGGAGGGGGAGGGTCCAGTGTGTCAGAGGGAGCAGCTCCGGCGACAGAGAAAGGGGAGGGATCAGAGCAAGCCGTTCTCCCGGAAGGGGAGGAAAGCAGTGAGGGGAGTAGCATAACTGTCAAAAGGAAGGTCAGAAGTTGGGCGCGCGCGCCAAGTTCAAATGAGGAGGCGCGCGGGAGAACAGGGAGCCCGGAGGAGGAGGGGCCAGGACCCAAAGCCCGCAGGAGGGGGCAGGAGCAGTCTGGAGACTCCGCTTCAGGAGAAAGCAGGAGGGGAGGAACCCCGACGGGCAGAAAGACCCTGCGGAAAAGGAAAGAGAGAAAGAGGTGGGGCAGCGTTAGCTTATTAAACTGGTGTAGGGGTGGGACCGATTCAGAGGGGACTTCTAATGTCTAGGAGAAAGAGACGCGGGGCTGCACGCCTCGGTTGTGGAACCCATAATGAACTGCAATAAACACCCTTGTATATAAGAAGAGCTTGGCGTTGGTCTTTTGTGAGCTGAGACCTGAGGCAGCCCTGACAACACCAAACTGGGAGGGGTGGCTAACACCCCAGAGGACAGGATCACACTTCAAAACGACCTTGACAGATTAGAAAACTGGGCCAAAACAAACAAGATGAATTTTAACAGGGATAAATGTAAAGTATTGCACTTGGGCAAAAAAAATGAGAGGCACAAATACAAGATGGGTGACACCTGGCTTGAGAGCAGTACATGTGAAAAGGATCTAGGAGTCTTGGTTGACCACAAACTTGACATGAGCCAACAGTGTGACGCGGCAGCTAAAAAAGCCAATGCAATTCTGGGCCTCATCAATAGGAGTATAGCATCTAGATCAAGGGAAGTAATAGTGCCACTGTATTCTGCTCTGGTCAGACCTCACCTGGAGTACTGTGTCCAGTTCTGGGCACCACAATTCAAGAAGGACACTGACAAACTGGAACGTGTCCAGAGGAGGGCAACCAAAATGGTCAAAGGCCTGGAAACGATGCCTTATGAGGAACGGCTAAGGGAGCTGGGCATGTTTAGCCTGGAGAAGAGGAGGTTAAGGGGTGATATGATAGCCATGTTCAAATATATAAAAGGATGTCACATAGAGGAGGGAGAAAGGTTGTTTTCTGCTGCTCCAGAGAAGCGGACACGGAGCAATGGAGCCAAACTACAAGAAAGAAGATTCCACCTAAACATTAGGAAGAACTTCCTGACAGTAAGAGCTGTTCGACAGTGGAATTTGCTGCCAAGGAGTGTGGTGGAGTCTCCTACTTTGGAGGTCTTTAAGCAGAGGCTTGACAACCATATGTCAGGAGTGCTCTGATGGTGTTTCCTGCTTGGCAGGGGGTTGGACTCGATGGCCCTTGTGGTCTCTTCCAACTCTATGATTCTATGATTCTATGCGCCTGCTGGATGTCGAGGTTAGTTTCTCGACGGCCAGACATCCAGAAACCACGGACAAGCAGAGAGAGCTAACAGCATACTTCAACAATATCTACGCTGCTACGTCAACGAGAGGGAGAATGATTGGGTGGACAACTTAGCGCTGGCTGAGTTTGCATACAATAACGCAGAACATGTGTCCACAGGGATGAGTCCGTTTATGGCGAATTACGGGTGTCACCCCAGGGCTTTCCCAGGGGAAGGGGAGGGAAGTTGGAGTGTTCCTGCAGCTGAAAAATTTGTGGAAGAGATGGAGGCTTTACACCAACAGCTTAAGCTAAACCTGGAAAGGGCCAAGGAAGAGTACAAGAGGCAGGCAGACAAGCACCGCAGAGAGGGAGAAACCATTAGAGTGGGGGACCGGTTGTGGTTGTCTACCAAAGGGTTACCTTTCAAAGGAGGGTGCAAGAAACTACGGCCAAAGAGACTGGGACCGTTCGAAGTAGCCCAGCAAGTTAACCCGGTGGCCTTTAGGCTCAAATTGCCATCTCACATGAAACTGCACCCCGTGTTCCATAGGTCCTTACTCTCACTGTTCAGGGAGGGGAGGGAATTTCTGGGTCAGCAAAGTGAAACACCCTTGCATCCACAGATGGAGGAAAGGGAACTCAGTGGCCATGCAGCTGAAATTCTCGATTCCAGGTGGAGAGGGGGGCGAGTGGAATATTTGGTGGCGTGGGAGGGGGAGTCAGAAGCGGAAAACACATGGGTCACAGCAGAAGAGATTAGGGATGAGTATCTGCAGGAGGAGTTTCATAGCAGGTATCCGAGAAAGCCCAAACCACCAGAGAGATTCTGGGGGGAGCAATTTGGCACCACCGATGAAGAGGAAGAGTTTGAGGGTTTTCCCGCCTCCGACCAGGAGGAAGGGGAATTATCCGAAGAAGAATCCGACTGGGGAGATTGGGGAGAGAGGAGAGACAGCAGCAAATGGAGAGGGATGTTTGAATCATCAGATGGACGGGAGAGTTCCTTCCGGGGGCTTCCTGCATCACCGTCCGAGGAAAGGACGGGGGAGGGGGAGGGGGAGGGCCCTGGGAGTGAAGTGGATGTCAGGGAACTGACATCAGAGCATAGTGGAGAGGCGAGGCTCCCAGATTCTGCAGGAGAGGGGACTAGTAAGGGAAGAGAGAGAACGTCCTCTGGGGAAAGAAGTCCAGGTGACACCAGGAAGAAGGGAGAGGCAGAGAGCAGTTTGGAGGGGAGGCTCCGAGACTCTTCCAGTGAAGTCAGTGGGGAGGGTGGAGGACCACCACTCGGCACGCCCACTCTGCGCAGAAGGCTTCCGCGCAGAGAGGTGAGGCGAAGGTTGTCCGTTAAGGAATTCTTATGCTGGAGGAAATTTAGGAGACGCTCACTCACGGATTCTGCTAGCGACTGAGCAGCAGCGCCAAGGCTGCTCAGTCAGGGAAAGACACAACCGACCCTAAGCAGTTTGGAACAGCTAGAGGTTTACACACAAGCAACCCCAATTCCCGTGACAGCAATTCGTGAGTCCCTTACGTTGCTTGTGTGCAAGAGGACCGGGGTACAATCATGAGTCAAACCGGAGGAGCCGGCGCAGGAGAGGGGGCCAAAGGCGGACAGAGTCTGGAGGAGAGAAACCGAGACTTGGAGCAGCAACTGGCTCTACTAGCGGCGCGGCTGGATGAAAGGAGGACACATGATGCCCAGGGGAAGATTACCCCCATCTCAAGAAAGGTACCGGGACTTGTGCAGAAGTTTGGGGGTAACCCCAGAGATTATAACGCTTTTAAGACAGAAGTGCAGTATGCGCTGGAGCTGTAGTACGATGACTTTGCCCACGATGGGGGAAGAGTCGCTTTCGTGGTGGGGCACCTGGAGGGGCGGGCCAGAGATTGGGTTCGACCCTTAATGGCAGCGGAGAACGCGGCCTTGAAGGACCTGAGAAAGTTTTTTAGCGCGATGGATCACATGTTCTCGAGCGATGTTGAACTGAGCGTGACGCGCAAAGAACTGATGGGGTGCAAACAAGGAAACCAGTCAGTGAGAGAGTACTGGTTGAGATTTGCTATGCTGATCCATAAACTTGGGTGGGATCTGAGTTCGGAACCTATTCAAATGTTGTTTGAGGAGGGCTTATCCCCTTGGGTGAGAGACGAACTTTCCCGCTCACCCTGCCCGGAATCGATGGACCAGCTGACCAAGTTGGCGCTCGCTGTAGGAGTCCGACAAGAGACGCGCGCTCTGGAAAGGCGGGAAGGGAGAGCAGAGCGTTGGCATGACAACTGCATTCCAGACATGCCAGCGTCTACTGTGCCACCCGAGGAGCCAATGGAGATTGGAGAAGCGAGCGTGCGCGGGTTTTCAAACTCCAGCGAGGCGCGTAAGAAGGAGGGGAAAACCAGTAAGAGGTGTTTCCGCGGACTTCCGGGTTGACGCGATCTGGAAATGGCGGATTCCCTCCGAGCTGCGGAGGGAATCGTCTCTACCGAGGATGGGTCTTTGCCGCGTCGGCGACGCGGGGACCCTTAAAAACCGCAGGCGCGGAAGCCTGCGGACTGAAGACTCGGCGGGTGCCTTAAGCGCCCCCCCTGATTCGCAAAGAGCCTTTTTAAAGGCTGCGGAGGGGATACGGGGGTGGCGTGGCACTGAGAGTCGATCGCTACCTTGGTAGAGCGAAGCCGCGAGCCATAACCAGAGAGCGCCGACTTCCTTCCTTGAAAATCTGGACTGAAAGAACTACCCGTGAGTAAGACGGATTGGGACTTTAAAATTTTTTACCTTGAATTAGAGACGACCGGGGGGTGTGTTAAAAGGAAGTCCGCACCCCCCCCCCTTGCAGAAGATCTAAGCAACGACATAAGAGCTAAGCTGGAGAGCCTACCCTTGGTGGGGTGAGTTAAAAAGGACATTAACTTCCAAGATTTAACTAAAGGAAATTTTGGGCTGGAGAGTGGAGTTTTGGAAACCCTCCTTTTGCTTTAAACAACCCCCCCTCCCGGGCTCAGGAACGTCCTGCCTTTGTGCCTGTGTAAGAGCTGCGGAGTTTGACAGCTGTCAAAGCTGCCAAACGGGCGGTTTAAAGTGAGAAATTGTCATTTAAGATCCCTCTGGACTAAGACGAGTTATAATTGAGCTAAAACTGTTGGAAACAAAGTAATAACAATCAGTTAAAGGATTGTTGGTGAAAAGGCAACTAAGTAACCAGATTCCCCCTAGGGGGAATTCTGTGAAACTACAATGGATACAATGGCTGTGGAAGGAAAGTTACTAGTGGAAATCGAAAGGATGTTTCAATTGGTGGGAATCTTACAGGAGCAGAGCTTGGCCATGAATAAACAACTTGAGACTATGACCTTGGGAACAGGCAACTCTGCTCTTTGTATTGAGGACCTCAATGAGAAAGAATCCACAGCTGATTGGGAAACAATATCTACAGAGCTGGAAGAGACTAAACAACAAGAAAAAGAAGAAGTAATCCTGGGAAGCAACAACCAAAAGTTGACATCTGTGGAATACAAGCAAGGAGACGCTGGGAACATATCCACCACAAGTCTGCGAAAGATACAGAAGAAGAAGGAGGAGGTCCCAAGACAAAATGGAATACAGGAATTTAAAACAAAGAAATATGATTGGGGCCTCCGTTTGGACTTAGACTTTGAAGAGATAGACTTTGTGGAAATTCTTCAGCAGCTACCTTTGAATCTTCTTGTGGGAAGAGGATATATTTTGATGGTGAAAGAACTTTTCCCAGATCCGACGACTGACATAAAGGACTACCAACAGGACAGGCGGAGAGGGACGGAAAGAGATTTGAAAGCCTCGGACGTGAGGAACCCAGGCTGAGAATCTCGAATTTGGATTTTTATTGGGAAGGGACAAAAACCGGGGATGGGAGGGAGGGAAGAAGAGATTCTTAAAAACTCTTAAGACTTTTAGGTTTGGTTAAGATGACTCTTAATCTAAGATAAAATGAAAATCGATGGAAGAGAACTTAAGTCCAACTTATGAAAATCAATTTTTATTATAAAAAAGGTAATAAGATGAATAAGATTGTTAAGAGGAGAAATATCAACTTGCTGATATAATCTTGAAACTGGGATGCACGAGGGGAGGTGGGGGGAAGTCAGGGAACAAGGTTATGAAACGGGGATTTGCTGATTCTATACATGTTTTTGGTCTTTTGTTTTTTCTTTGTGTATGTTTTGTCTATATAAAAGCAGAAAACCAAATAAAAATTTTATATAAAAAAAAACACACCAGTAAGAGGTGTTTCCTATGGCAGCAGCCGGGACATTTTGCCAGAGCCTGCCCTCAGAGGAAGGCGTGGCAAGGAATGGTGGGGGCAGTGGGGAGTGAGGCGGGAAAAAAAGAGGCACCGGGAAACGGCCGTGCTTGGCTGCAGGAAGGAGGGCACAGCAGCCAGGCGAGCAACCAGTAGAAGTGCCCAAACCAGACCCTCCCCGAGCAGCCATCGTCATAGAGGTGGTGCTAGAACTCCCAAACGGACACCCCATCAAAGTGAAGGCGCTGCTGGATTCAGGCAGCTCTTGCAACTTCTTTAGCAAGGATTTTGCGCTAGAACACCAGCTACAGGTGGTGCCTCTAGAACATCCCCTGCAAGTAACCACGATTGATGGGAGAGAACTTTTGGGAGGGGAAGTAACCAACCAGACCCCTCCCATGAAAATGACAGTTCCCAGACACACTGAGACCATTGCCTTTCACGTAGCCACCTTAGCAGGACCACCCATCATACTGGGAATGAGTTGGCTGGCACTGCACGACCCAGTAGTAGGGTGGCACCAGCGGACAGTCACCTTTGGGTCAGCTCACTGCGTAGAGCATTGCCACGGAGGGGAAACCCCGAGGATGGCAGTAGCCAGGGTGGCAGGGATGGTGGTGGGAGAAAAGGGGAGGCTACCACCTCAGTATGCAGACCTGGAAGAAGTCTTCAGCGAGAGAGAGGCGGATAGACTACCCCCTCACTGGCCCTTTGACTGTCAGATCAACCTACTCCCAGGGGCTCAGTTACCAGTGGGTAAGCTGTACGCCATGTCAGACAGGGAGATGCAGGAGTTGCGGAAGTTCATTGACAAGAATCTGAAGAGGGGCTTTATACGTGAATCAAGGGCGGTGGGGGCAGTCCAGTGTTCTTTGTGGACAAAAGAGACTGCAAAGAGCCCCGCTTGGTCGTAGATTACAGGTCCGTGAACCGGGTGTCGGAACCGGTGACCTTCCCAATGCCCAGGATTGATGACATTTTGGCCAGGGTAAGGAAAGGGAAGGTTTTTACCAAGTTGGACCTTCGGGGGGCGTATAATTTGATAAGGATGAGGGAGGGGGATGAATGGAAAACCACCATGTTCACCCCTCTGGGGGCCTTTGAGTATCTCGTTATGCCCTTCGGATGACAATCGGGATCCAGCACATTTCAAGCTTCCATGCACCAGGTGCTGGGGTCCCTGCTGTACAAGAATTGTGTGGCCTTCCTGGACGACGTACTTATCTACTCAGAGAACGAGGAGCAGCATGTGAAAGATGTCAGGGAAGTGCTGAAAAGGCTGCAGGAGCATCAGCTGTGGGTCAAACTGGAGAAATGCCAATTCCATGCACGAGAGGTGGAGTTCCTGGGCTACAGGTTGTCAGACAAAGGTCTGGCAATGGACCCAGGCAAGGTGCAGGCCGTGCTAGAATGGAAGCCTCCCAAGAACCGGAAGGACGTGCAGAGGTTCTTGGGGTTTGCAAATTTCTACAGGAAGTTCATCAATAACTTCGCCCATCTAACGGCACCCATAACGGATTGTCTCAGCAGCAAGAAGAAGTTCGAATGGACGGAGGAGGCCCAGCGTTCCTTTGAAAAGCTTAAGAGGGCGTTTGCGTCGGAAGAGCAGCTCCTGCACGTGGATCTGCGGAAGCTGATAAGGCTAGAGACGGATGCGCCAGACAGAGCTGTAGGGGGGATATTGCTTCAGCAGGGAAATGGGGAGTGGAAACCGTGTGCCTTCTTTTCCAGGAAGCTTAACAAGTCGGAGCAAAACTACACAGTGTACGATCGAGAACTGCTGGCAATTCACGAGGCTTTTCGACGGTGGTGACATTTTCTCATAGGCGCACAGCACAAAGTCCAGGTGTGTACTGACCACAAGAACCTGGAGTATTGGAGAACGGCAAGAGTGCTCAACCAACGACAGGTGCGGGGGGCTCAAGAGTTTTCCAAGTTTAATTTTGAAATTAGGTACGTGCCTGGGAAGGAAAATGTCAGAGCAGATGCCCTCTCTCGCAAGCCTGAATACGAGGAAGGGGAGGGAGGACCAGAAGCACGTTATGTCATACCCGAGGACAGGTGTGGGGGGGGGAGTGTTCGTAGGGAGGCAAGAGCTGGCCGGTCTGACGAGGGATGATCAGTATGCACAAACCAAGATCCGGGAAATTGGTATCACTGGGGAAACTCAGGGGGGGGGTTCGAAGTAAAGGACGGGGCACTGTACTATAAGGGTGCATTGTACATACCTGAGGGGGATTTGAGGAGCAGAATACTCAAGCAATTGCATGACAACCCCACGGCAGGACATTTTGGACAACATAAGACAATGCTACTGGTCACCAGGCAGTTTTGGTGGCCACGGGTGAGGGAAGATGTGAAGGAGTACGTACGTGGGTGCCAGTGCTGCCAGAGAGCGAAGGGGGAGAGGACAGCACCTGCGGGGTTACTGGAGCCCTTACCCACACCAGAGAGGCCATGGGAGGTGGTATCAATTGACTTTATGACGGATTTACCAAAAGCCAGGGGGAAAACGGCAGTAATGGTGGTAGTTGACTTGATGACCAAAATGTGCCATTTTATTGCGTGCTCGCATGCGGTGACTGCAGAAGAAACAGCAAAGCTGTTTGTAGAGCATGTTTTCAGGTTGCATGGCGCCCCCTTGAGGATTTTATCCGACAGAGGACGGCAATTCACGACCAGATTCTGGAGGAAGCTTATGAGTCTGCTGGACGTCGAGGTTGGGTTCTCAACGGCCAGACATCCCGAAACCAACGGACAAGCAGAGAGAGCGAACAGCGTACTTCAACAATATCTACGCTGCTACGTCAGCGAGAGGGAGAAGGATTGGGTGGACAACTTAGCGTTGGCTGAGTTTGCATACAATAACGCAGAACATGTGTCTACAGGGATGAGTCCGTTTATGGCGAATTACGGGTGTCACCCCAGGGCTTTCCCAGGGGAAGGGGAGGGAAGTTGGAGTGTTCCCACAGCTGAAAAATTTGTGGAAGAGATGGAGGCTTTACACCAACATCTTAAGTTAAACCTGGAAAGGGCCAAGGAAGAGTACAAGAGGCAGGCTGACAAGCACCGCAGGGAGGGAGAAACCATAAGAGTGGGAGACCAGGTGTGCTTGTCTACCAAAGGGTTACCGTTCAAAGGAGGGTGCAAGAAGCTACGGCCAAAGAGACTGGGACCGTTCGAAGTAGCCCAGCAAGTTAACCCGGTGGCCTTTAGACTCAAATTGCCATCTCACATGAAACTGCACCCCGTGTTCCACAGGTCCTTACTCTCACCGTTCAGGGAAGGGAGGGAATTTCTGGGTCAGCGAAGTGAAACACCCTTGCATCCACAGATGGAGGAAAGGGAACTCAGTGACCATGCAGCTGAAATTCTCGATTCCAGGTGGAAAGGGGGGCGAGTGGAGTATTTGGTGGCGTGGGAGGGGGAGCCAGCAGAGGAAAATGCATGGGTCCCAGCAGAAGAGATTAGGAATGAGTATCTGCAGGAGGAGTTTCATAGCAGGTTTCCGAGAAAGGTTTCCGAGAGGTTCTGGGGGGAGCAATTTGGCACCACCGATGAAGAGGAAGATTTTGAGGGTTTTCCCGCCTCCGAAGAGGAGGAAGGGGAAGTGTCAGAAGAAGAATCCGACTGGGGAGATTGGGGAGAGAGAAGAGACAGCAGCAAATGGAGAGGGGTGTTTGAATCATCAGATGGAGGGGAGAGTTCCTTCCGGGGGTTTCCTGCATCACCGTCCGAGGAAAGGACGGGGGAGGGGGAGGGCCCTGGGAGGGAGGTGGATGTCAGGGAACTGACATCAGAGCAGAGGGGAGAAGCGAGGCTCCGGGACTCTGCAGGAGAGGGGACGAGTAAGGGAAGAGAGAGAACGTCATCTGGGGAAGGAAGTCCAGGGGACACCAGGAAGAAGGGAGAGGCGGAGAGCAGCTCGGAGGTGAGGCTCCGAGACTCTTCCAGTGAAGTCAGTGAGGAGAGTGGAGGACCACCACTCAGAACGCCCACTCTGCGCATAAGGCTTCCGCGCAGAGATGCGAGGCGGAGGTTGTCCGTTAAGGAATTCTTATGCTGGAGGAAATTTAGGAGACACCCATTCACGGATTCTGCTAGCGACTGAGCAGCAGCGCCAAGGCTGCTCAGTCAGGGAAAGACACAACCGACCCTAAGCAGTTTGGAACAGCTAGAGGTTTACACACAAGCAACCCCAAATCCCGTGACAACGAATAAGCTTTGATTGGGCTTTTTTCAATTCGCATGGTGTTATTTCGGTGTGCACCAGAATCACCCCCAACCAAAGCAAAAATGCCTTTTGTTTCCATCTACATAAAAAGAAGATGATAAAGCTCTGATTGGGCTTATTTCAAATTGGTGTTTTTGGGGTTAGAATGCACATTCACACAAAAATCGCAGAAATGTTTGTTACCAGCCCAAATCAAGCATAGGTGTTTTGGTTCCATCTCAATAGAAAAAGGACGAATAAGCTTCGATTGCTCTTTCGGTGTTCATTCACCCACAAATAGCAAAGCGGTGTAATAAGCCTAAACAAAGCCAAACAGGTTGTTTTGGTTTCGAACTACATAGAAAGAAGAATCTTGGATTGTGCTTACTTCATGTCGTGTTCTTTGCTGTTAATGCACATTGACACAGAAATCGCAGTGTGTGCAATGAGACCAAAATAACACAACACCATCTTTTCGCTTCCATATGCGTAGAAAGAAGTCGAATAAGCTTTGATTGGGCGTTTTTCAATTCGCATGGTGTTATTTGGGTGTACGCCAGAATCAGCCCAAACGAAAGCAAATAGGTATTTTGGGTTCCATCTACATAAAAAGAAGATGATAAAGCTCTGATTGGGCTTATTTCAAATTGGTGTTTTTGGGGTTAGAATGCACATTCACCCAAAAATCGCAGAGTGACATGTTTATTATCAGCCCAAATCAAGCATAGGTGTTTTGGTTCCATCTCAATAGAAAAAGGACGAATAAGCTTCGATTGCTCTTTCGGTGTTCATTCACCCACAAATAGCAAAGCGAAGTGTAATAAGCCTAAAGAAAGCCAAACAGGTTGTTTTGGTTTCCAACTACATAGAAAGAAGAATCTTGGATTGCGCTTACTTCATGTTGTGTTCTTTGCTGTTAATGCACATTGACACAGAAATCGCAAAGTGTGTGCAATGAGACCAAAATAACATAACACCATTTTTTCGCTTCCATATGCGTAGGAAGACGACGAATAAGGTTTGACTGGGCTTTTTTCAATTCGCATGGTGTTATTTGGGTGTGCGCCAGAATCACCCCAAACGAAAGCAAATAGGTGTTTTGGGTTCCATCTACATAAAAAGAAGATGATAAAGCTCTGGTTGTCCTTATTTCAAATTGGTGTTTTGGGGATTAGAATGCACATTCAACCAAAAATCGCAGAAATGTTTGTTACCAGCCCAAATCAAGCATAGGTAAACATATGGTAACATCTCAATAGAAAAAGGATGAATAAGCTTCGATTGCTCTTTCGGTGTTCATTCACCCACAAATAGTGTGGCTTGATGATGCAGTCCGGCACGTTTCCCTGCGCCACACTGGACTCCTGAAACAAGAATCACACACAGAGAAAACACTCCCGTATGTGAACATAACCACGCCTCAGAATGTGAGACGTCACTCAGAACTGTTTAACCCTGTAAGTTCTGATTCTCTTCACACCCCCTCTCGTCTCGCATCCTGAGGGAAACTGTGAACACACATCTACAGACCTCTTTGAGTTCAACTCCCTTCCCATTGCCTCTTGCCCCCTTCTGGCATCTGTCTCAGGCAACTGTTGAACCTCCTCAAAACTCCCAGGTTCGCACTGCGCGAAACCAACCCATGCGCTGGTGACCTGAAACCTCTCAGGTGGCACCCCCTTTGTTGTGCGTGCGGATCGTCTGAGCACAGTCTCAGGTGCTCCTCCTGACCCACTGGGGCCAGCAAGTGTGTCTTCTACATCTGAAGACTCCCCCTCTGACTTACTGCGTCTTCGGGCCTTCTGCACTTTGCTAACAGGAGATGAAGGCTCACTCTTGGGCTCTCTATTAACAACCTGTGGAGAAACCCAACCCTGTTCTTGACTCTGTTCAGAGACCTGGTCCTCAGCAACAGGTTCAGCCTCTGGCTCTCCCTCCTCCTCAGAATCAGACAGACATTCTGAGAGAACATCAGGACCCTCATTGAGTCTTGACCAACCATTCTGTTCACAGAACTCAGCATGTTTGCTGATCAGAAGCTTGGTCTGATCACCTTCTTGATATGCAAACCTCCACCCCTTTGTCGCAGGCTCATATCCACAGAAGATCATTTTCTGGAACCTCGGATCACCTTCCTTCTGTTGGGCCTTTGGCACAAGCACCCAGGCTTCGCAACCAAACACACGGAAGAAATGCACCTGCGGTTTTTTCCGGTGCAACAAGAAAAACGGTGTGTCACCTATAACCGAGTTATAGGACCTATTCATCGTAAAGTTGGCAGCCCTCCAAGCCTCGCTCCAAAAGCTCTGAGGCAAACCGGAGTCACACAGTAGAACCTCAGCAGCTTGAGCGAGAGCTCTACTCTTGTGCACTGCCACGCCCCTCTCCTTGGGAGAAGTAGCACCCGTCACCCTGTGACGTATTCTTTTCTGGCTGAAAAACCTCTGCAGAGCAGACCCAGTAAACTCTTCCCCTCGGTCGCTCTTGAACCCCTGAACCTTGTTGGAGAACCGTAGTTCCACTTCCGCAACCCAGTCTTTAATCAGTTGCGCTGCCTCGCCATGCCGCTTCAACGAGAAAGACCAGCCATTTTGGCTAAAATCATCTGTCAGCGTCAGCACAAACCTGGCCCCGCCCAGACTCAGACTTTGCATGGGACCACAAAGGTCTATGTGCACAAGCTCAAAAGGTTTTGTGGTTACCCTCTTACTTCTGAGATAACTGCACCTTTGTACCTTTCCCTTCTGCATGCCCTACAATCTAGGGATTTACCACATGCTTTCAGTTTGCAACCTTTCGTGCATCTGAGCAACTTCTGGACATCTTCCAAACTGCTGTGCGACATTCTCCTGTGCCACAAGTGAACACAAGAATCATGAATGGGAACACTAGCACACTTCGCCTGTGCTGTCTCGGCGTCTCCCTTACCCTCCAGAGGTGTCTCCAGAACAAATAGGTTGTTCTGACATGCAACACTGACCAGTTGTCTCCCACCCCTGGAAATGGAACAGACATCATTTTCAAAGCAAACCTTATAACCCTCCTTTACAAGAGCAGGTACAGATAAAAGACAACAATGCATCTCTGGCACAACGTAGACTTCCAGCTCCGCCTGTAAAAAAGAAACAAAAACATTTCCCACGTTAGACAAAGGCCTCTGTGACCCATCAGCAAAAATAACAGTTTTCCCAGCTGAAACAGCTCTGCAGTTCCGCATTCCGCCACTAGGTGGTGGCTTCAGGTGATGGCTGGCTCCTGAGTCGATGACCCAGCGCATCACTTTGTCCTCACTGGAGTTGTTCCGTAGCGTTGCCATGGAGGCAGTTAGGTGATAAGAACCGTCTTCACTCCCTGAGTCACGTCCTCCCTTCGCTTTCCCACGCTGGCCTCCTCTCCTGGACTGGCTGCCATGGAAACCTGGCTGACTGCCATGGGAAACGACCTTGGAGACATCCTGCCCGGCCTCTCTGGCTCTCTGCGGACAGGAACGACGCAGATGGTCAACAGACTCACAGACAAAACATCGACGAATGGGAAAAGCCTGAACCGTGTCTTCTGCTGGCTTGGCCCCCCTTCTCTTACAACTTGCAGGGCTCTCTGTGCCAGTTCGGCCCTCTCTTCTCACGGGACTCCCAGGACGCTTTCCTGCACCCCCTCTGGTGGGTAAAGGGCTCCCAGCACTTGGCCTCTTTCCAGGCTCCTCACACAGACACGTTGCAGCATCCACACAGCCCCCAGACTCTGCAAAAGCAACAGTAGCAGCAGCAGCAACAGCAGCAACAGTAACAGTAACAGTCCCTTCGCCCCCCTGTGGGGCCTCCCAGCTCCTCCCAGCTGTGTATCGGCTCTCAAGAAAATGGCCGGCGCCATCTTGCCTCTCCCCTCCGGATGCAGCCACTTCTCGGCCCTTGCTTCCCACTCCAGCTCCACAAGCTTCTTGGAGTGCTAGCCAAGCGGCCTCTGGCCTTCTTGCACCCAGGACAACAGGCACCAGATGAGCATCCACATTTTCTGCCAAAAAAGCAAGCACACTCTTCTCTTTTTTTTTTATTTTTTTTTAAATAATTTTAATTTTATTAGAAAAAAGATTCACGTTACATGTCAAACTTCAGATACATATAAACATGTCATTAAAAGGTATAAGAGAAGAAAAAAGAAAAAGCAAGCAAAAAACAGAAAATTACAAAAAAGAAATTCTTAAAAGAAAAAGGAGAGAAAAAAGAAAAAAAAGAAAAAGAGCGAAAAAACAAAAAGAGAAAAGGCAGCAAAAAACGGACAGACTTCCGTTCAACTTGGTCCAGGATTACACAATCATAAAAGAATATTTGCAGTAGAACTTGCAATGGTATTTAACATCGACGGTGTTAATTATCTTCTGCTGTTATGTTACTAATACCCATATTGTCCTCAACATAAATTAAAAATTTCTTCCACTCATCTTTAAGTTTCATAGTATTATTTTGCCTTAATTTCTGTGTTAATCTCGCTAATTCTATATATTGATATAATTTCACTTGCCACTCTCCGATCGTAGGCATGTCAGGGGATTTCCAATTTTGTGCAATTAGGATTCTCGCCGCGGCAGTCGCATATTGGAAAATGGTTTGATCTGATTTTTTTATTTCCTCACCAATCATACCTAAAAGAAACAACTCAGGTATCCTGGGGAAATTATATTTTAAAATTTTTTTCAGTTCATCATAAATCTTTCCCCAGAATTCCTTCACTGCCTCACAGGTCCACCAAATATGGAAAAAGGTCCCAACCTTCTCTTTGCATCTCCAACAACTATTATCGGCAGTTTTATACATCTTTCCTAGCTTTACTGGGGTCAAATACCAGCGGTATATCATTTTCTCTAGGTTTTCTCGGAGTGTTGCACACGCTGTAAATTTTATACCCTTCCTCCAGAGTGTCTGCCATTTATTATAATCAATATTATATCCAAGGTCTTTATCCCACTTCACCATCGCGCCCTTCACCAAATCCTCTCTTGTATCCCATTCCAATAGTTGTTTATATAATTTGGAGAGGTGTTTATCATTACTCTCTAAGATTTCTGTCTGGAATCTTGATTTTTTATCACTCATCCCCTGTTTCTTGTGCTCACTCCACAATGCATTAATCTGGTGGAAGTGAAACCATTCTTTTATCTTGTCTTTCAACTCGTCATAAGACTTCACCTTCCAACCTTCTTCTGTCTTAGTTAGGAGGTCCTCATAGGTCCACCTTTCTCCCATCATATTCGGTTTTTTTATTTTGACAATATCCACTGGGGAGAGCCACCAAGGGGTTCTTTCTTCAATCAGTTTTTTATATCTATTCCACACCTCCAATAGTGAACCTCTAATTATGTGGTTAGAAAACCCTCTGTGTATCTCCCCTTTCCCCTGCCACAAATAGGCGTGCCACCCGAACCTAATATCAAAACCTTCCAGGTCCAATAAATCAGTGTTTCTGAGGGTGGCCCATTCCTTTAGCCAGCTTAAACAAGCTGCCTCATAGTATAACCTTAAATTCGGTACCCCAAATCCGCCCCTCTCTCTTGCATCTGTCAGGTATTTAAACCTTATCCTGGCTCTTTTCCCCTGCCAAATGAACTTAGTCAAAATTCTTTGCCAATTCCTAAAACGGGTGGTGCCTTTAATTATCGGGATATTTTGGAACAAAAACAATAATCTTGGGAGGATGCACATTTTAATCGCCGCCATCCTCCCTGTCCATGAAAGCTTCAGCCTCTGCCAGATGTCCAGATCTTTTTTTATTTCCTGCCAAATCTTATCATAATTATCTTCTACCAAATTTATATTTTTTGGAGACAGCCAAATTCCCAGATATTTTACCTTATTCACAATTTTTATACCGGTCCTTTGTTCCAATTGAATTTTGTCCTCAATAGCCAAATTCTTTGTTAAAATTTTTGTTTTCTTCCTATTTAGTCTAAATCCTGACAGTCTGCCGAATTCCTCTAATAATTCTATCACCTTACTTACACTATCCACTGGTTCTTCCAGGGATAGGACTAGGTCGTCGGCATATGCCTTTAGCTTAAGTTCTTTCTTTCCAATTCTTATCCCCTTCACACCCACTGCATCTCTTATTCTATTTGCAATAACTTCCAAAACCATTATGAAGAGCAGGGGGGATAAAGGGCAGCCCTGCCTTGTGCCTTTCCCAATCTTGAATGATTTAGTTAGGCTGTTGTTTACAATCAGCATAGCCTGTTGTTCCGAGTAAATTGCTTTGATTCCTTTCAAATAGGGACCTTCAATACCCGCCTTTTCCAAGCATAGTGATAAAAACTCCCAAGAGACATTATCAAAAGCCTTCTCGGCGTCTATAAAGATTAGTGCGGCTGGGATATCTATCCTTGTATCTAAGTATTCAATGATATTTAATATGTGACGCACATTATCTTTCTGGTGTCGATTAGGGAGGAATCCCGCTTGGTCTTTATGGATGTATTTCATTAATAGTTTCTTGAGTCTACTTGCCATTATATCGGCAAAGATCTTATAGTCGTTGTTAAGCAAAGAGATTGGCCTATAATTTTTTATATCAGTTTTCTCAGTTTCTGATTTTGGAACTAAAGTTATGAATGCCTCCTTCCAGGAGCCGGGGATTTTCCCTCCCTGGAGGATGTTATTGATAACATCTCTGAGTACTGGAGCAAGGAGTTCCTCTAGTGTTTTATAGTATTTTGAGGGCAAACCATCCGGCCCGGGGGCCTTTCCATTTTTCATCCTATTAATAGCTTCCTTCACTTCATCTACAGTAATTTCCTTATTTAATCGTATTCTGTCCTCTTCCGATATATATTTTCCTCTTTCCTGCTCCAAAAATCTTTCAATTTCTAATCTATCTTCAGTTCCTCTTTCATATAACTTTTCAAAGAACTGAACGAACCTCTTTTCTATTTCATCTGGGGCTTCTATGATGTTATCTTCCATTATTATTTTACTTATCACATTTTGCTTTTTCCTCTTTCTCAACTGCCACGCGAGTAACTTCCCCATTTTATTTGCCGATTCAAAAAACCTCTGCTTCATGTATTTGATTCTCCAATCTATTTCCTGGTTTAGTATAGCTGAATACTGGGCCTGTAGCACCTTTAAGGCACGAGTGGCCTCAACATCTGCTGGGTTTGTGGTCAGTTTCCTTTCGTAATTTCTCAGTTGTGTGAGGATTTCTTCTTTCTTTCGTTCTCTTAGTTTCCTCCTAAGGTTATTTTGTTGAATTAGAACACACTTTTGTTGAATTAGAACACACACTTTGTTGAATTAGAAGCACACTCTTCTCAACTTCACTTTGCTTTGCAGCTCTCTTAGCCTCTGCTTTCCCAGCTGCCTTCGGTATCGGCTGGACAACATCCCACAGCCGCTCCCCAACTAACAGCAGCTCTGCTTGAAAGCTCCACTCCAACCAAGTTTGGCTAGTCAGTTTCTGACATGGCAGCTTAAGCTCAAAGCCATGTTCCTGGAACTGAGACATTGCCTCCCTTCTGTTGGCTTTTCCAAAGGTACTCACTCAGCAGCCAAACTGGGCACTCCGGACGACGTGGCTCCTCAGCTCCCACTCCATCAGCCTCCTCCGATCTGCCTCAAATGTTAGGCAGGACTCTAGCTTGCTTTCACACACACCAGCACGACCTGGCAACAGCTTCAAAAGCTTGGCTGACTTCCATAACCTGTGGCTTGATGATGGAGTCTGGCACGTTTCCCTGCGCCACACTGGACTCCCGTGGGTAGCTCACTGTCAGCTTCCTTCAGCAGAGTCTCCGCAGTGGTAGAAAACTGTTGCAATGTGTGTGTAATAAATCAGACTGTACGCAGCCTTGTTGCTTATCTCCAACAGTCTTTAATCGTGTAGCAAAAACATCATAAATCAGCCAGGCGAAAGAGGGCATATCTTTCGCCTCTCGGTCAAACCGAAACAAGAATCACACACAGAGAAACCACTCCCGTATGTGAACATAACCACGCCTCAGAATGTGAGACGTCACTCAGAACTGTTTAACCCTGTAAGTTCTGATTCTCTTCACAAATAGCAAAGCGAAGTGTAATAAGCCTAAAGAAAGCTGAACAGGTTGTTTTGGTTTCCAACTACATAGAAAGAAGAATCTTGGATTGCGCTTACTTCATGTCGTGTTCTTTGCTGTTAATGCACATTGACACAGAAATCGCAAAGTGTGTGTGTAATGGGAATTGGGGTTGCTCGTGCGTAAAGGATGTTGAAGTTCTAGGCAACGTTGCCTGGCTAAACCTTTCCCTGGCTGGACAGCCCTTCCTCCATGGCTTTGTCAGTCGCTGGCAGAATCCGTCAGTGGGCGTTTCCTGAATTTCTTCCAACATAAAAATTCCTTGATGCCCAGTCTCCGCCTAGCCTCCCTGCGCAGAAGATTTCTGCGCAGAGTAGGCGTAGCCAGCGGAGGTACTGGACTCTCCCCGCTGGTCTCTGTGGAAGAGTCTTGGAGCCCTCTCTCCGAAGTCCTTCCCTGGTCCCCTTCCTCCCCAGTATCACGCTGATAACCTTCCCCAAAGGGAGTGTTCTCTCTCCCTCTGCTGGTCCCTTCTCCTGCATGGTCGGGGAGCCTTACCTCCACTCTAGGCTCCGATGGCAGTTCCCTGACATCCACCTCCCCCCCCAGAACCCCCCTCACCTCCGTCCCGTTCCTTTGGCCTAAGTTCCTCCCTTCCCTCTGACGGCGATGTGGGAAATCCCCGGAAGGAGCTACCCCCATCCTCTGAAGATTCAAACATAGCTCTCCACCTGCTGCTATCTCTTCGTACCAGATCACCCTCCCAGTCTGATTCCTCACCCTCCGATTCCTCTTCTTCCTCCTTGTCGGAGGCCGGAAACCCCACAAACTTTTCTTCCTCATCTGTAGTGCCAAATTGCTCCTCCCAGAACCTCGCTACCGGTTTGGGCTTCCTTGGGAACCTGCTGTGAAACTCTCTTTTTTTAAAAAAAAATATTTTTATTGGGTTTTCACATTTTATATAAACACAAACAACACACCAAAACAAACATAAAAAACAACGAACATGAATAGTTCCCGAAAATCTTATTTTCTAACCCTAGTCCTTGACTTCCCCCCACCCCCTCCCCTGCATCCCTATTCCCAAACTTATGTCAGCAAGTTGGCATTTATTCCATCTTAATATTAGTCCTTTTATAAAAAACAAAAATAAATTTTCCCTAAGTTGGACCCCAATTCTCTTCCCTCGATTTCTCATTTTTTCTTACATAATTTTCTTATTACTAAACCCCCTGGTCTTGAGTGTTGTTTAAATTTGATACTTCCCTCCCTCCCATCCCCGCTTTGCGTCCTTTCCCGAGACATGTCCAAACTAACAGTTTTTAGCCTGGATTCCGGATATCCGAGGCTCTCAATTCTCTTTTAGTCCCTCTCCACCGATTTTGTTGGTAGTCCTTTTTGTCTATCATCGAGTCTCGAAAGATTTCCTTAACAATCAATCCAATCAGTCCATAGTCTCTTCCCATATTTAAAGGCAACTGCTGAGGAATTTCCACAAGGCCTAAGTCTTGCTGATAGTCAAAATCAAAGTCTATGTGGAGGCCCCAATTGTACTTCTTTATTTCGAGTTCCTGAATTCCATAAAGTCCCAGGGCCTCCACTTTCATCTTCTGTATCTTTCGTAGGCTTAGAGTGGATTTAATCCAATAGTCTCCTTGCTTGTGTTCTCCAGATGTCGGCTTCTGGTTAGTACTTTCCCAGATAACTTGTTCTCTTTCTTGTTTTGTCTTCTCCTCTTCTTTGTTTATTGTTTCAAATTCAGCTGTGGGTTCTTTCTCACTCAGGCCCTCATTACTTTCAGCAGAACTACTTGTTTCCAAATCCAAGGTCATCAATTGATTACTCATAGCTGTAGTCTGCTCCTGTAGAGTTCCCACCAGTGAGAACATCCTTTCGATTTCTCTCAGTATCTTTCCACCCACAGCCATTGTAATTCCACAAAATTCCCCCTAGAGGGAATCTGGTTACTGAGTAACCTTTTCTCCAACAATCCTCTGTCCTATTATTGTTTCTTTGTTTCCCAAAATTTTAGTTCAATTGTAACTCCTTTTAATCCGGAGAGGTCTTAAACAGCAATTTTTTTCACTATTAATAGTCCATTTGACAGCTTTTGACAGCTGTCAAATTCTGCTCCTCTATACAGGCTCCAAAGCAGGTCGCTCCCGGGCCCGGGAGGGAGGGTTGTTTTACCACAAAACAAAGACTCTTCCAACACTCCACTCTCCTGCTCAAATTTACCTTTCTAAATCTTGGAAGTTACTGTCTTTTTAAAACTCACCCTTTACAGGGTAGGCACTCCAGCTTAGTTCTTATTTCGTTGCTCTGGATCGTCTGCAAGGGGGGGTGTGGGGACTTCCTTTTAGCACACCCCCCGGTCGTCTCAAATTCAAAAGGTAAAAGTTTTAAAGTTCAGTTCCAAATTACTCACGGGTTCTTTTTTCAGTCCGAATTTCAAGGAAGGAAGTCAGCGCTCTCCAGTTATGGCTCGCGGCTTCGCTCAGCGGCGGTAGCGGTCGACTCTCAGTGCCACGCCGTCCCCTGTATCCCCTCCGTAGCCTTTAAAAAGGCTCATTGCGAATCAGGGGGGGCGCTTAAGGCACCCGCCGAGTCTTCAGTCCGCAGGCTTCCGCGCCTGCGGTTTTTAAGGGTCCCCGTGTCGCCGGCACGGCAAAGACCCATCCACCGCTGAGCCGATTCCCTCCGGAGCTCGGAGGGAATCCGCCATTTCCCGATCGCGCCAACCCGGAAGTCTGCTGTGAAACTCTCCCCTGAGATCCTCATCCCTGATGGTCTCCGCAGGAACCCACGTGTTTTCCGACTCAGGTTCCCCCTCCCAAGCCACCAAATACTCCACTTCCCCTCCTCTCATTCTTGAATCAAGTATTTCCGTGGCTTGACTGCTGAGTTCCCTCTCCTCTATGCGTGGGTGAGTGGGGACCTCTCTCTCGCGCCCCGGAAATTCCAGCCCCTCCCTGTACAGAGAGTAGGGACCTATGGAACACCGGGTGTAGTTTCATACTGGTCGGCAACTTGAGCTTGATTGACCTGCTGGGTTACCTCGAAAGGTACCAGCCGCCTGGGCCGCAACTTCTTGCACCTTCTTACACCCTCCCTTGAAAGGTAACCCCTGGGTTGACAACCACACCTGGTTTCTCCTTCCCTGCGGTGCTTGTCTGCCTGCCTCTTATACACTTCCTTGGCCCTTTCCAAGTTCATTTTAAGTTGTTGGTGTAAGGCTTCCATTTCTTCCACAAACTGCTCTGCTGCTGGCACACTCCACCTCTCCTCCCCACCCCCTGGGAAAGCCCTGGGATGACACCCGTAATTGGCCATGAACGGGCTCATCCCCGTGGACACGTGTTCCGCGTTATTGTACGCAAATTCTGCCAGCCCCAGTTTATCCACCCAGTCGTTCTGCCTCTCGCTGACATAGCAGCGTAGATATTGTTGGAGTATACTGTTCGCTCTTTCCGCTTGCCCGTTGGTCTCTGGGTGTCTGGCCGTCAAGAAGCTCACCTTGACTTCCAGCAAGCTCATGAGCTTCCTCCAGAACTGGGAAGTAAATTGCTTCCCTCGGTCGGACAAAACCCTCAAGGGGGCACCATGCAGTCTGAAGATGTGATCCACAAACAGCCGGGCAGTTTCCTCTGCCGTCACCGCATGCGAGCAAGCGATAAAATGGCACATTTTTGTTAACAGGTCAACAACCATCATGACAGCTGTTTTCCTTCTCGATTTGGGCAAATCTGTCATAAAATCTATGGACACCACCTCCCATGGTTTTCCCGGTGTGGGTCAAGGTTCCAGTAGTCCTGCGGGCGCCCCCCTCTCCCCCTTTGCTCGCTGGTAGCAGTCACACCCTCGTACGTACTCCCGTACATCTTCCCTCACCCTTGGCCACCAGAACTGCCTGGTGACCAGCAACATGGTCTTGTGTTGACCGAAATGCCCCGCCGTCGGGTTATCATGGAGTTGTTTGAGTACCCTTCTCCTCAAGTCATCCCCTGGTACATATAGTGCTCCCCTGTAATATAGTACCCCATCTTTCTCCTCAAACCCCCCATGGTTTCCCCCCGTGCCTCTGAGTTCCCAGTTTTTCGTTTGGGCGAACTCGTCGTCCCTCGTCAGTCCTACTAGTTGTCGTGTCTCAACTAACACTCCCCCCCACACCCATCGGTTCTCGGGAATCACATGTCGTGCTTCTGGAGGTCCTTCTCCTTCCAGATACTCCGGCTTCCGGGAGAGGGCGTCTGCTCTGACGTTTTCCTCTCCCGGCACGTATCGAATCTCGAAGAAAAACTTGGAGAATTCTTGAGCCCACCGCACCTGTCCTTGGTTGAGTACTCGTGCAGTCCTCCAGTACTCTAGGTTCTTATGGTCCGTGCACACCTGGATCTTGTGCTGCGCCCCTATTAACAAATGTTTCCAGCGCCTAAAGGCTTCATAAATAGCCAGCAGTTCTTGATCATACACTGTGTAGTTTTGCTCAGACTTGCTCAGCTTCCTCGAGAAGAATGCGCACGGCCTCCAGCTGGACTTGTCTCCCAGCTGGAGAAGCACCGCCCCTACCGCTCTGTCTGACGCGTCTGTCTCCAACCTCATTGGCTTCTGCAGATCCACGTGCAATAGGTGCTCTTCCAAAGCAAACACCTTTTTTAGCTTTTCGAAAGATTGCTGTGCCTCTTCTGTCCAGACGAACTTCCTTTTGCTACTGAGACAATCGGTGATGGGTGCTGTTCCTCATAAGGCATCGTTTCCAGGCCTTTGACCATTTTGGTTGCCCTCCTCTGAACACGTTCCAGTTTGTCAGTGTCCTTCTTGAACTGTGGTGCCAAGAACTGGACACAGTACTCCAGGTGTGGTCTGACCAGAGCAGAATACAGTGGCACTATTACTTCCCTTGATCTAGATGCTATACTCCTATTGATGCAGCCCAGAATTGCATTGGCTTTTTTAGCTGCCGCGTCACACTGTTGGCTCATGTCAAGTTTGTGGTCAACCAAGACTCCTAGATCCTTTTTACATGTACTGCTCTCAAGCCAGGTGTCCCCCATCTTGTATTTGTGCCTCTCATTTTTTTTGCCCAAGTGCAATACTTTACATTTCTCCCTGTTAAAATTCATCTTGTTTGTTTTTGCCCAGTTCTCTAATCTGTCAAGGTCGTTTTGAAGTGTGATCCTGTCCTCTGGGGTTTTAGCCACCCCTCCCAGTTTGGTGTGATCTGCAAATTTGATCAGGATGCCTTGAGTCCATCATCCAAGTCGTTGATAAAGATGTTGAATAAGACCGGGCCCAAGACAGAACCCTGTGGCACCCCACTAGTCACTCTTCTCCATCTTTTCGCTTCCATATGCATAGAAAGAAGACATATAAGCTTTGATTGGGTTTTTTTCAATTCACATGGTGTTATTTGGGTGTGCGGCAGAATCACCAAAAACCAAAGCAAAAAGGTATTTTGGGTTCCATCTACATAAAAAGAAGATGATAAAGCTCTGATTGTGCTTATTTCGAATTGGTGTTTTCGGGGATAGAATGCACATTCACCCCAAAATCTCAGAAATGTTTGTTACCAGCCCACATCAAGCATAGGTGTTTTGCTTCACTCTCAGTAGAAAAAGGACGAATAAGCTTCGCTTGCTCTTTCGGTGTTCATTCACCCACAAATAGCAAAGCGGTGTAATAAGCCTAAACAAAGCCAAACAGGTTGTTTTGGGTTCCAGCTATATAGAAAGAAGAATCTTGGATTGCGCTTATTTCATGTCATCTTCTATGGTGTTCATGCACATTGACCCAGAAATCGCAAAGTGTGTGTAATGAGACCAATATAACACAACACCGTCTTCTCGCTTCCATATGCATACAAAGAAGACGAGTAAGCTTTGATTGGACTTATTTCAATTCGCATGGTGTTTTTTTGGGTGTGCACCAGAATCACCTGCAACCAAAGCAAAAAGGTGTTTTGGGTTCCATCAACATAAAAAAAAGATGATAAAGCTCTGATTGGGGTAATTTCAAATTAATGTTTTTGGGGTTAGAATGCACATTCACCCAAAATCGCAGAGTGACATGTTTTTTATCAGCGCAAATCAAGCATAGGTGTTTTGGTTCCATCTGAATAGAAAGAGGACGAATAAGCTTGGATTGTTCTTTCGGTGGTCATTCAACCCAACCCTAACCCTAACCCTAACCCTAACCCTAACCCTAACCCTCACCCTCACCCTCACCCTCACCCTATCCTAACCCTAACCTTAACCCCAGCAAAGCGTAGTGTAATAAGCCTAAACAAAGCCAAACAGGTTGTTTTGTGTTCCAGCTACTTAGAAAGAAGAATTTTGGTTTTCGCTTATTTCAAGTCGTGTTCTTTGGTGTTAATGCACGTTGACCCAGAAATCGCAAAGTGTGTGTAATGAAACGAAAATAACACAACGCCCTCTTTTCGCTTCAATGTGCGTAGAAAGAAAACGAATAAGCTTTGATTGGGCTTATTTCAATTCGCATGGTGTTTTTTGGATGTGCACCGGAATCACCCCCGACCAAAGCAAAAAGGTTTTTTGGGTTCCATCTACATAAAAAGAAGATGATAAAGCTCTGATTGGGCTTATTTCAAATTGGTGTTTTTGGGGTTAGAATGCACATTCACTGAAAAATCGCAGAGTGACATGTTTATTATCAGCCGAAATCAAGCATAGGTGTTTTGGTTAGATCTCAATAGAAAGAGGACGAATAAACTTGGATTGTTCTTTTGGTTGTCATTCACCCTAACCCTAACCCGAACCCGAACCCGAACCCAAACCCAAACCCAAACGCTAACCCTACCCTAACGCTAACCCTATCCCTAATCCTAATCCTAATCCTAATCCTAATCCTAATCCTAATCCTAATCCTAATCCTAACCCTAATCCTAACCCTAACCCTAACCCTAACCATAGCAAAGCGAAGTGTAATAAGCCTAAACAAAGCCAAACAGGTTGTTTTGTGTTCAAGCTACATAGAAAGAAGAATCTTGGATTTCGCTTATTTCAAGTCTTGTTCTTTGGTGTTAATGCACTTTGACCCAGAAATTGCAAAATGTGTGTAATGAAAAGAAAATAACGCAACACCGTCTTTTCACTTCCATATGCGTAGGATATGGTTCTATCTGAATAAATAGAGGTTGAAAAAATTTCTATTGTTCTTTCAGTGGTCAATCACAAGAACCCTAACCCTAACCCTAACCCTAACCCTAATCCTAACCTAAACCCTAACCCTAACCCTAACCCTAACCCTAAGCCGAACCCGAACCCGAACCCGAACCCGAACCCAAAACCTAACGCTAACCCTAACCCAAACGCTAACCCTAACCCTAAACCTACCCTAACGCTAACCCTAACCCTAACCCTAACCCTAATCCTAATCCTAATCCTAATCCTAATCCTAACCCTAACCCTAACCCTAACCCTAACCCTAACCCTAACCCTAACCCTAACCCTAACCTTAACCCTAACCCCAACGCTAACCCTAACTGTCACCCTAACCCTAACCTTAACCCTAAGCACAGCAACTTGGATTGTTCTTTCGGTGGTCATTCACCCTAACCCAAACCCAAACCCTAACCCTAACCCTAACCCTAACCCTAACCCTAACCCTAACCCTAACCCTAACCCTAACCCTAACCCTAACCCTAACCCTAACCCTAACCCTAACCCCAACCCCAACCCTAACCCTAACCCTAACCCTAACCCTAACCCTAACCCCAACCCTAACCATAACCCCAACCCTAACCCTAACTGTCACCCTAACCCTAACCTTAACCCTAATCACAGCAAAGCAAAGTGTAATAAGCCTAAACAAAGCCAAACAGGTTGTTTTGTGTTACAGCTACATAGAAAGAAGAATCTTGGATTTCCCTTATTTCAAGTCGTTTTCTTCGGTCTTAATGTGCATTGACCCAGAAATCGCAAAGTGTGTAATGAGACTAAAATAACGCTTACATATGCGTAGAAAGAAGACGAATAAGCTTTGCTTGGTCTTATTTCAATTCGCATGGTGTTTTGTGGGTGTGCACCGGAATCACCCCCGACCTAAGCAAAAGGGTGTTTTGGGTGCCATCTACATAAAAAAAAGATGATAAAGCTCTGATTGGGTTTATTTCATAGAATCATAGAGTTGGAAGAGACCACAAGGTCCATCGAGTCCAACCCCCTGCCAAGCATATTTCAAATTGGTGTTTTGTGGGTTAGAAAGCACGTTCACTCAAAAATCGCAGAGTGACATTTTTGTTATCAGCCCAAATCAAGCATAGGTGTTTTGTTTCCATTTCAATAGAAGGAGGACAAATAAGCTTGGATTGTTCTTTCGGTGGTCATTCACCCTGATCCTAACCCTAACCCTAACCCTAACCCTAACCCTAACGCTAACGCTAACCCTAACCCCAACCCTAACCCCAACCCCAACCCTAAACCTAACCCTAACCAAAGTTTAATAAGCCTAAACAAAGCCAAACAGGTTGTTTTGTGTTACAGCTACATAGAAAGAAAAATCTTGGTTTTCACTTATTTCAAATCGTTTTCTTTGGTGTTAATGCACATTGACCCAGAAATCGCAAAGTGTGTGTAATGAAACCAAAATAACACAACACTGTTGTCAGGGGCTCAGGAACAGAGGTACAGGGGAGAGAGGAAATGGAGAGCGAAGGGGAAGAATCTGAGGGCAGCGTAGGGGAGTATGACAGCGACCCGAGAGATTTCATGAGCCTCTCCAGCGAATCAGAAGATTCCCAGAAGGAGGCACCGATGGTCAGGGCAAGGGGGGGTCCCAGGGGGAACACACCAGAAACAAGGGGCCAGCGGGGACTCCCAAAGCAGCAGCGGGAGATCAGGACCAGCTTCCCAACCAGAGCGTAGTGGGGGGGGGGAAGAGTCTCAGGTGTCAGGACCAGCGTCTCCTCCAGCAGGGAGAGAAGATGAGTCAGGGCTGACCACGCCTCTATCGGAGAGTGGGGGAACGGAGGGGAGGTCAGGTCCAGCTAGCCTCCCAGAAGGGGGAAGCAGTGACAGGAGCAGTGTAACGGTCAGGAGGAAGGTTGCCGGCTGGGCGCGAGCGCCAAGTTCGAATGTACAGGCGCGGGGGACAGCAGAAAACCCGGATTGGGAGGCAGGTCCTAAAGCCCGCCGGAGACAGGGGGAAGACTCAGGGGACTCAGCGTCAGATGAGTCTAGGAAGGGCGAGACCCCAGCTGACAGGCGGAGCCAGAGGAGGAAAGAGCAAAGGACGAGGTGGAGCAAGGCTAGAGTCTTAAACTGGTGTCTGGGGGGAGGAGATTCAGACGGAGCTTCGACGGTCTAGAGTTTCAGACGTAGAGCTGCGCGCTACGGTTGTGAAGGTGAAACTGAACTTCAATAAAGACTTTTGTATATAACAACGAACTGGCGTTGGTCCTTTGTGAGCTGGGACCTCGGGCAGCTCTGAAAACCGTCTTTTTGTTTCAATATGCGTTGAAAGAAGACGAATAAGCTTTGATTGGGCTTATTACAATTTGCATGGTGTTTTTTGGGTGTGCACCGGAATCACCACCGACCTAAGCCAAAGGGTGTTTTGGGTGCCATCTACATAAAAAAAAAGATGATAAAGCTCTGATTGGTTTTATTTCAAATTGGTGTTTTGGGGATTAGAAAGCACGTTCACTCAAAAATAGCAGAGTGACATTTTTGTTATCAGCCCAAATCAAGCATAAGTGTTTCGGTTCTATGTCAATAGAAGGAGGACGAATAAACTTGGATTGTTCTTTCGTGGTCATTCACCCGAACCCGAACCCTAATCCTAACCCTAACCCTAACCTTAACCTTAACCTTAACCTTAACCTTAACCTTAACCTTAACCTTAACCTTAACCTCAACCTCAACCTCAACCTCAACCTCAACCTTAACCTTAACCTTAACCTTAACCTTAACCTTAACCTTAACCTTAACCTTAACCTTAACCTTAACCTTAACCTTGTTGGGAAACTGCCAGGGAGATAACGTCCATCATGGCCCCCAAGCCGGAGTTCTGGACGACCATCGGCCTCCCGTAGTCACGCAGATCCAACAGTTAGGGGCACAAAGCCTTAGAAATTCCTAGCCACATTCCAGGGCTTGGTGCACCCTCTTTCAGCAGAAAGCACAGTCAAAAGCTTGCACCGCAGAAGAGCAGAAGAGCATATTTACAGACTTTATTAGCGTTTAACAGAACAAAAGAAAACGTGACCGTTCTGTGTCAGCATCTCTGGCCGACTGGCAAAAACGAAAGGAAACAACAGCAGACATAAACATCCTGTGACTAGGACATGCGCAGACTCTGTGACTTACAAAGCCTGCTCCCTTTTAAGGTGGAACGGAAATATCCTAACATCCTCCCCCTTTCCGTGTAACCTGTAGTACCTGTGGTTCAACCCAATTGCAACCTTTGTACATAAACCTTAAGTTGTTCTCTGTTAACAACCTTCGACAACAGATCAGCAGGAATTTCATTTCCTGGCATGTAGGACACCTGAATCAGTCCTTTCTGAATACACTCTCTTGCACGATGTAGCTTAATCTGCAAGTACTTGGTTCTTTGCTTGCAACTCTCGGAGTTCAGCAAAGCCAAACAAGATCTATTGTCTTGATACACTTGTACAGGACATTTCACAGACACCCTGATGTCCTTAAACAGTTGCATCAACCATTCACAATCCATGAGTGAAAATGACAGAGCATTGAGTTCTGCTTCACAGGAACTTAGGCTCACTGTTGTCTGCTTCTTGCACAACCAGTCAAACAGGCAGTGGTTGTACATGTAGCATACTCCAGAAGTGCTTGTACCATCTGTGGTGTCACTTCCAAAACTTGCATCAGCGAAGATTTCAAGACCTCCAGTCTTCTGACTGGTGAACCTCAGCCTGTAGTGCATAGTCCCTTTCAAATAGCGGGCTATGCGCTTCAGAGCTTTCCAATCCTGAACCGTAGGATTGTTGGCATGTCTGCTAAGCAGATTACAGCTTACAGCTATGTCAGGTCTTGAACATCTGGCAATGAAATTCAGCTTGCCTAGAATGCATCTGTATAGCGTTGTGTCAGAAAACGCTTCAGCAGTACTGTCTACCTGGTAACCTGTCACCATCGGTGTGTCTGCTGGGTTTGCATCAACCAAATTCAACCTGGTTAACACATCAGCAATTTTCTGTGTTTGGTGTACCAGAAAATTACCTGCTTGGTCCTTCTCCACCTGCAGAGAAAGATAGTTGGATACCTCACCAAGATCCTTCATGTCAAAGTGCTCCTTCAGCTGAGCTAGGGTGCTTTGGTAAAAAGCCTGATTCTTCCAAAACATCAGAAGATCATCAACAAAACATAAACAATACAGTTTGTTTTGCCCCTCCTCCTTGACAAACACACATGGATCAGCTTTGCCCTGGTGAAAACCTAGAGAAAGCAATGTCTCAGTGAGTTTTGTGTTCCAACACCTGGCACTCTGCTTGAGACCATATAAGGATTTCCGCAGTTTACAGACCATTCCCTTCTGTATCTGCATCCCATCAGGTGGAAGCATGAACAGCTCCTCCCCCAAAATCCCGTACAAAAAAGCTGTATTAATGTCGTGGTGGGTAACATGCAGTTTCTCCTCCGCAGCGACCTTGAGCATCAGCCGAATGCTCTCATATTTGACTGTGGGTGAGTAGGTCTCGTGGTAATCCTGTCCTGGTACCTGTGAAAAACCTCTGGCAACCAATCTGGCTTTGTGTCTGACTACCTTGCCATTCTGGTCTGTCTTGGCCTTGAAGACCCATTTGCTGCCAACCAGTCTCATTCCTGGGACTACCGGTACCAGTTCCCAAGTTTGGTTCCTGTTCAAGGAATCAACTTCAGCCTTCATGGCATTAAGCCAAGGCTCAGCATCTTTAGAGGTTAACTCCTGAACCTCTTTGAAGCTTGAAGGTTCCCATACCTTCTCTGAGCTACTAAGAACAGCAGTTGCTGTCTTAGCAAACTCATCAGCATACCTCTTTGGAGGTCTGCCCTTGGTCGCGCTTTCAGATCTGCGTACTAGACGCAAGTCTTCTGGACTCATCTCCTCCTTCTTAGGAGAAAAATGACCAATGGTGAACAGTGGTTCTTCCAGTTCATTGTCAGACGCATCAGATGGTCTGACTGAGGCCTGTGCGCTCTTGTAGTCTGCTGTGTCATCACTGTCACTGACACCAGCAGCAGCAGCAGCGCCGCCCACTGAACTGGAATCCGAACTCTGATCATCATCATCCTCATCCTCATCCTCATCATCATCAGCAGCAGCTTCAGCTTTAGCTGCTTGCTTGACATCACTTTCATCCTCCTCTGGGTAACTCTGGAAAATTCCCACATTTTCCCCCCACTTAGGATTGTACTCAACACTCCTTGTGAACTTAATGGACTGAGAGTTAGTCATCCATACCCTGTATGCACCTTTTTCGTACCCCATGAACAAACCATGTGCCCCACGCTTCCCAAGCTTGTTGGTTTGTTGTGTGCGTACCCACATGTCAGAACCAAATATTTTCATGTGTTTGGTGTTGGGTTTCTTGCCAAACATCTTCTCATAGGGGGTACAACCAATGGGTGATGACAATCTGCGATTAAAAGAATAAACAAAATTCCCCAAAGCCTCCCCCCAAAACTTGTCGGGGAGATTGGCATCATGCAACAAGGTTTTGATTCCTTGCAGCAATGTCTGATTTGCTCTCTCCGCAAGCCCATTCATCCATGGCGATCTGGGCGTTGACATGTCATGCTGGATTCCCTTCTCAGTCAGGAAAGCTTCAAACTGCTGAGAAGTAAACTCCCCGCCCCGATCAGTAAACAAACAAGAAATACGTTTATCGTGCACATTTTCCAACCAAGCACAGAATTCCTTAAACTTCGGAAACGCTTGTGATTTCTGTTCGAGCAAATACACATGAATGTACCTGGAAAAAGAATCAATTAGAATCATGAAGTACCTTGCTCCTCCTAAAGAGGGCGCAAGTGGCCCAACCAGGTCCGCATGCACTAGCTGGTAGGGTTTGGAAGCCTGCCTGCTAGACTCCTTGCCTTTTGGAGCAACCTTCACCTTGTTCTCTGCACTTGATACACATTTCATGTGAAATTTACAGGGTTTGATGTTCAAACCCTCAACCACCTCTGGCATCTTGGCCAGTGCCTTCCAAGAGAGGTGACAAAACCTTCGATGCGCATCATGAATGCAACCTGCATGAAGAACTTTGTTAGTTTGTGCAACACAACAAGAATCAGCATTAGATACAACAACAGTGTCGTCATAAGTTATATGGAACAAACCATCCATAAACTTTGCATGCAAATAGTCCTCTTTGCCTTTACTGATGACACAGACGCTCCTCTTGAAGGAAATCTGAAAACCACGCCCAGTAAGCTGTGGGACGCTCAACAAGTTGCTTGCAGCTCCTGGAACAAAAAGTACATTACTGATGGTAGTGTGCAGACTTGCAAGTTTCACAGTCCCTTCTCCTGCAATTTGCAACGTCCTTCCATCAGCCAGGTGGATCTCACCTTCCTGAGGCTTGAAGGAGATAAAGAGATGCCGATCCTTCGAGATGTGGCGGGTACAGCCTGAATCAACAACAAAGCTGCCTTTGACTGTTGGAGCAGTCTTTACAGCAAGCAAACCCTTGTTTTGTACCGGTGTGGGCTTTTGCAGCTTGCCCCCCTGCTGCTCCTGGCCAGCTGACGTGCCTTTAGCCTTTGGTGAAGCTGTGCCAGCAAGCAAAACCTTGCTTTCCACTGGCGTGGGCTTTTGCAGCTTGCCCCCCTGCTTCTGGTCAGCAGACGTGCCTTTAGCCTTTGGTGAAGCTGTGCCAGCAAGCAAAACCTTGCTTTCCACTGGCGTGGGCTTTTCACCCTCCCTCTGCTCCTGGCCATCTGCAGACGTCTGACTTTGTTTACCTTTGCCTTTCCGGCCTCTGCAAAGGCGATGACCTTGGTTCTCACGAGAACCAGAGCTCTCAGCTGCCGACTCCTTGGCTCCCCCTGGAGGCTGGTATGCTGCCTGGGATGACGTAACGGCCAGCTCCCCCTGCAGCTTGCAACCGGTGCCCTCAGCATCCCTGCATTCACTCGCATTCTGGGAAACAGCTAGGACCTCCGATGCAGTCAAACTCTGGGCTGGGATTATTGGGTTGTGAGCTTTTTTCAAAGCATTCCACATTCCACATGCAGTGGTGTTGCCAGCCAGCGTCTTAATTTCCTCAAGAGATACGGATAGGACTATTACGTCTATCGCTTTCGAATCATGCGATTTCCATCTCTCTGTCAGAGGAACCGGAGGGGGCTCAGAAACGACATGCCACACCCCAAACTGACGCAGCAAACTCTCACACCATTTTGCCCAGGTTTCATAATTCTGCCCATCCAACTTAGGGCATTCAGCATTTGCCTTTGGGCACTGAGTGGCCTCTGAAGCTTCAAAAGCGTGGAAAAACTCCATTCCAGCTTTTACAATTAGCCGTGAGTCTATTTTAACTCGAGAGACTCCTTATCTTGGCAGCCATTAATCACGAAGCCTTTTTGGCTCAGCTCCCAGGCCAATTAATCTGCCGGAGATCAAAGACTCCTTGCGAGGTAAACAGAAAAACCAAAAGCCTCCCTCATTTCTTTCGCTTTTCCCACCGTACCTCTTAAACACAGTCTGTTGCAGCTTTACTCTCCTGTAGGTGCCATGAATCTGGGCCCGAAACCTTGTTGTTGGGAAACTGCCAGGGAGATAACGTCCATCATGGCCCCCAAGCCGGAGTTCTGGACGACCATCGGCCTCCCGTAGTCATGCAGATCCAACAGTTAGGGGCACAAAGCCTTAGAAATTCCTAGCCACATTCCAGGGCTTGGTGCACCCTCTTTCAGCAGAAAGCACAGTCAAAAGCTTGCACCGCAGAAGAGCAGAAGAGCATATTTACAGACTTTATTAGCGTTTAACAAAACAAAAGAAAACGTGACCGTTCTGTGTCAGCATCTCTGGCCGACTGGCAAAAACGAAAGGAAACAACAGCAGACATAAACATCCTGTGACTAGGACATGCGCAGACTCTGTGACTTACAAAGCCTGCTCCCTTTTAAGGTGGAACGGAAATATCCTAACAAACCTTAACCTTAACCCTAACTGTCAGAGCTGCTTGAAGATCCTAGCTCACAGAGGATCACGCTAGCCAGCGATCATTAAGTAAAAGTCTTTATTGAATTACAGTTTCCATTCTCACGCTGCTGCGCGCAAACTCTACGTCTAGTAGCTAGATCGGCGAAGCTCCGTCTGAGTCTCCGCCCCGTGAGCACCAGCTTAATATCCTAGCCTTGCTCCACCTTTTCCGCCTGACTGTCCTCCTCTGGGTCCCTCTACCCCCCGGGGCCTCCTCCTTCCGGGATTCTTCTGACGCTGACCCGGACCCTCCTGCCTCCTTGCGCCGGGCTTTAGGACCTGGTTCCCTTTCGGGGCTGCTTACTGCGCCGCCTTCCTCTGCATTTGAACTTGGCGCGCGCGCCCAACCTTCCACCTTCCTCTTAACCGTTTCTTCGCTCCCCGATGGAGGTGTGGCCACTCCTGACTCATGCCCTCCCTCCTGTGGTGAGCTGCCAGCGCTTCCCCCCTGGCTCCCTTCCTCTTCCCTGCTTCCTGGCGGTGACGCTGGTCCCGATTTCCAGCTGCTCCCCCCTGAGTCCCTTCTGGCTCTATCTTCCTGGGGTGCCCCCCTTGCCCTGGCCACTGGTGCTCCTTTCTGTGAATCCTCTGATTCACTGGAAAGACTAGGAGATCTCGGGTCGTCGTCATCACTCATCTTTTCTTCTGCCTCCTCCCCTTCGCTCTCTGTTTCCTCCCTTGCCCGTGCCTCTGCTCCTAAACCCCTGACATCCATCCCCCCCTCGAAGCCCCCCATTCCCCCCTCCCCTCCTTCCGGTGCTGGAGCTGGGGGCTGCTGTTGCAAAGGGACGAACGTCGGATATCGGTCGCTTCCCGTGGCGGGCCTCCATCTGAAGTCTTCCGGTTCTTCCTCCCTGCTCTCGTCGACGACGGTCACCTCCGCTTCCATCTCTGTGCCGCCGTGCTCGAAACCAGGGTCGTCCCCGAAAATGTCCATGTCCGTCTCTCCCTCACTTCCTCCTGGCGGCGTTGCTCGTCCTGAGCATTCCAGCCACTTTCTGCGGAACTGCTCCTCTGGCCTATCGTCCCACCAATACGAGGGTTCCGAGGCGGATCCCGAGGGTGACCCCTCCGGGGAACGGACGTCTCGTGTCGGTTCCTCGTCCGAGTCGAACCCCCGGAACGTGCTGGCCGAAAGCGTGGGCGTGAAAAGCCAGTCGTCGAAAAAGTCTGCTGGCATAGGTCTATGTGGGAAGAGGGCATGAAACTCGTCTTTGAGCAGAGGTTCGTCTAAGGCGTATCCCGGCACCCAGCTGTTCGCACTGGCCGGGGTGCCCTCCTGGGCGAGAAAGTATTCTACCCCCTCTTCCCCCCATCTGGAGTCCAAAATCTCCGTGACTTCGTTGATGCGCTCCTTCTGTGCCACTCCCGCGTGCCCTGTTCTGTCTCTGGCCGGACTCGGCGCCGTTCCGGGTTCCTGGAACCTGTGCGGTGCCTTGTAGGGAGTGAGCACCGATCTGTGGAATACTGGATGCATCCTGGAACCCTCCGGAAGTGCCAGTCTGAAAGCTACCGGGTTGACCTGCTCTTCGACTTGGTAGGGCCCCAGTTGCTTATGCCCTAGTTTCTTCTTGGCCAACGACCTGGCCGGCACTGCATGGGCTGCTAACCAAACCCAGTCTCCCACGTGGAGCTCTTCTCCAACCCTTCTGTGCTTGTCTGCTTGTACCTTGTATGCGTGCTTGGCCAGCTCCAGGTGGCGCCTCAGCTGATCGTGGACTTCCTGCAGCTCCGACGCGAACGCATCTGCTGTCTGCGGCTCCCCCTCCCCCATTCTTTCCAGTCCCGGGAAGGTTCTGGGGTGTCTCCCGTTGTTGGCGAAGAACGGCGTGACCCCCGTGGACACGTGCTTCGTGTTGTTGTAGGCGAATTCGGCAAGCGGCAGGTAATCCACCCACGTCGCAGGCTGTTGATTTGCATAACATCTCAGGTACTGCTGCATGATGGCATTGACCCGCTCCGCTTGCCCGTTGGTCTGCGGGTGTCTCGCCGACGCCAGGTTGATCTTGACGTTCAGGAAGCCCATCAGCTTCTGCCAGAAATTCGAGATGAACTGCCGCCCCCGGTCGGACAGAATAGACCGTGGCAGACCGTGAACCTTGAACACGTGGTCTATGAACAGTTTGGCGGTGTGCTCCGCCGTGGCCACCTTAGCACACGGAATGAAATGGGCCATCTTGGAAAACAGGTCCACCACCACCAGCACTGCCGTCTTGCCCCTTGAGCTGGGCAGATCCGTGACAAAGTCCAGGGCCACCCTTTCCCAAGGTTCGACCGGAGTTTGCAGCGGTTCCAACAGTCCGGCCGGCGGTTTGTGCACCGGTTTGGCCCTCTGGCAGGTGTCACACCTCGCCACGTAGTCTGCGACCTCCCCTCTCATTCCAGGCCACCAGAAATCCCTGGCTACTAATTCCACCGTCTTCTCCTTGCCAAAGTGCCCGGCCGTGGGCGCGTCGTGCAGCTGCTGCAGCACCTTGGCTCGAAGTTCGTCTCCCGGCACGTAGATGGCCCCTTTACGGATGAGCAATCCATCTCTTAGCTGGAAACCGTCGGCCGCTGCCTTGCCCCTTTGCACCTCTGCCATCTTTGCTCGTGCGAAGGAGTCCCCCTGCAACGCTCGTCGCACCGCCTCTAGGTCCACGGTCGCCGCGGCGCACGCCCACACTGTCGGTGCGAAGATGTGCATGGCGGCCGCTGGTGTTGCGTCCTCCAGATACTGTGGCTTACGGGAGAGAGCGTCTGCCATGATGTTGGTGTCCCCCGGGACATACTCTATTCGGAAGTCGAAGTTCGCAAAGAACTCAGCCCAACGTATCTGCCTCTGATTCAGGAACTGTGCCGTGCGCCAGTGCTCTAGATTCTTGTGGTCCGTGCAAACCTGCACCGTGTGCTTGGCGCCGATCAGAAAGTGCCTCCACGCCTTGAACGCTGCGTGAATGGCCAGCAACTCCCTGTCCCATATGGTGTAGTTCTGCTCGGACTTGCTGAGCTTCCTGGAGTAAAACGCTCCCGGTCGCCACACCCCCTGCGGGTCTTTCTGCAGCAGGACCGCCCCCACGGCTCTGTCCGAAGCGTCTGTCTCCACCCTCATCGGCTTGCTGGGGTTGACATGAAGCAGCTGCTCTTCCGACGCGAAGAGACGCTTGAGTGCCTGAAAGGACTGCTCCGCCTGCTCTGTCCAAATGAACTTCTTTTTCTTGGAGCTAAGCGTGTCAGTGATGGCCGCCGTCTGCATCGCGAAGCCCTTGATAAACTTGCGATAGAAGTTCGCAAAGCCGACAAACCGTTGGACCTCCTTCCGGTTGCGCGGGCTCTTCCAATCCAACACCGCTCGAACCTTGGCGCTGTCCATGGCGAGCCCCTTGTCAGACAGCTTGTAGCCCAGAAAATCCACCTCCGTCACGTCGAATTGGCACTTCTCCAGCTTGGCGTAGAGCCTATGTTGCTTTAGCCTGCTCAGCACTTCCTTGACGTGTTTGTCATGCTCCTGCTGCGACTCCGAAAAGATCAGGATGTCATCTAAGAAACAGACGCACGTCTTGTAGAGAAGTCCCGCCAACACGTGATGCATAAAAGCTTGAAAAACGTGGGAGCCATTTTGCAATCCAAAAGGCATAACTCTATATTCGTAGGTCCCCAGTGGCGTGAACATGGCTGTCTTCCACTCATCACCCTCCCGCATGCGAATGAGGTTGTACGCCCCCCGCAGGTCCAACTTGGTGAACACTCTGCCCTTCCGTACCTTTGCGAGGAGGTCGTCAATTCGGGGCATGGGGAAGTCCGATGGCCTAGTCACACTGTTCAAAATCCTGTAATCCACTACGAGTCTCTTTTGGGGCGTGTCCCGCTTCTTAACAAAGAATACGGGACTGCCCCCCACTGCCTTGGACTCCCGGATGAAGCCGCGCTGCAAATTATGATCAATGAACTCCTTGAGTTCTTGCAGTTCGTCCTCTGACATGGAATACAGTCTCCCTTTAGGCAGCGCCGCCCCCGGCAGCAGGTCAATTTTGCAGTCATATGGTCTGTGAGGGGGTAGCCTGTCTGCCTCCTTCTCGCAGAAAACTTCCAAAAATTCAGCGTACTTGTGGGGAATCGCTTGCAGCGTGCCGAGCAGCAGCTGTGACTCCTCTTCCTCTCCTTCCTGCCTGGGCACGATGCAGTGTTCAGCACAAAAGGAAGAGCCGAAGATCAACTGCCTCTGGTACCAAGCCATCGTTGGGCTGTGCTTGTCCAGCCAACTCATGCCCAATACAACGGGCGTGTCAGATAGTTGAGTGACGTTGAAGCTGATGATTTCTTTGTGATTCCCAAGTCGCATCACCATTGGTGGCGTCTGCTTCACCACTTGCCCCCCGAGCAGCTCCCTGCCATCCACCGTGACAACCTGCAGGGGCAGTGTGGCCGGCAGCAACTGCACAGCGTGCCTGTCGACAAAGTCCTGCCCTATAAAGTCCGCATTGCTGCCTGAGTCAATGGTGATTGGCACGTCTATGGTGATTCCATTGGGCAGCTGGAGAGATGCTGTGAGCCTCACTACTGGTTTGGGCGGGAGGGGGTTCACGGGCTGTAAAATCTCTGGGGACTGCGTCACTAACACGTCTGGCTGGGCCCCAGTGCCTCTTCCTCCAGCCAGACCGCGTCGTTTCCCTGCTGTGGTCCTCCTTGCTGCGTTGCTGCAGTCACCATTGCTGAGGCTGCAGTGAGCTTGTGGGGCCTCTGGGGACACTCTTTTGCCATATGCCCTGGTTCCTCACAGACGTAACACTTCCTGTTCCCTCTAGGAGGCTTCGCTTTCACTGCTGCCGGTGCTAGGGCTCTGGTTGCTGACTGAGCCCTTGCGCCTCCAACCTCCATAGGTTCGGCTCCTCCTCCTGGCGGAGGCGTGGATTGCGCCCGCGCTGCTTCTCTGGGAAGGAAGGAGGGCCCCCCGGCTGGTTCGCGCCCTCCACGCCCTTCGTCCTTGCTCCACGGACGTCCTTCCAGCCTCACCCCCACTGCCAGTGCCCTCTGAACGACCTCCTGGGTGGTTCGGGGTCTCTCCCCCCTCGCGATCTCATCTTTAATCGAGTTGTGCAGCCCCTCCCAAAAGAGGTCTCTTACAGGAGCCGAATCTCTGTCCCATTCCAGGGCACTGACCAAGGCGAAAAAGCGGGCATGATACTGCCTGACGCTGGCCCTCCCTTGTCTCAGCCCATGCACCTCCTTCCGTGCAAGATCCACGTCAATACTTGATAAAAAGCACCCATCCATCGCTTTAATAAAGGCATCCGCATTCTGGAGCGCCGGATCCTTATCTCTCCATAAATTGCGTAGCCATGCTTTCGCATCCCCATGCAGATGGGACATGATGAACCCCACTCTCTCTTGTTCATCTCTAAAGTCTTTATGCAGCAGTTGCAGTGCGCACAGTACGTCGGCTCTAAAGTTGGGATACTGTTGCAGGTTCCCATCGAAGTGAGAGACCAGCCCGCCTGTCCGTCTCGCCAACCCAATTCCCTCCTGCCGGGGTGTCTGCTTTGTCAGCACGTCTAACCTGACCTGGAGATCCCTGCAGGCGGCAGCTGCCTCCTCCTCTCTCTTCCTGGATGCGAGAACCTCGGCGTTCAGTTGTGCCACTGCTTTTCTGAGGTCCTCTATCTGCTGCTCAGCCGTCATGTCGTCTGCCGTTCGTGAGCTCGCTAGTAGGCACCTGCTTCTCTCCCCTCCTCGAGGCTGTAGATGCCCACAATGGTGAGACGGAGCTTACTGTCAGAGCTGCTTGAAGATCCTAGCTCACAGAGGATCACGCTAGCCAGCGATCATTAAGTAAAAGTCTTTATTGAATTACAGTTTCCATTCTCACGCTGCTGCGCGCAAACTCTACGTCTAGTAGCTAGATCGGCGAAGCTCCGTCTGAGTCTCCGCCCCGTGAGCACCAGCTTAATATCCTAGCCTTGCTCCACCTTTTCCGCCTGACTGTCCTCCTCTGGGTCCCTCTACCCCCCGGGGCCTCCTCCTTCCGGGATTCTTCTGACGCTGACCCGGACCCTCCTGCCTCCTTGCGCCGGGCTTTAGGACCTGGTTCCCTTTCGGGGCTGCTTACTGCGCCGCCTTCCTCTGCATTTGAACTTGGCGCGCGCGCCCAACCTTCCACCTTCCTCTTAACCGTTTCTTCGCTCCCCGATGGAGGTGTGGCCACTCCTGACTCATGCCCTCCCTCCTGTGGTGAGCTGCCAGCGCTTCCCCCCTGGCTCCCTTCCTCTTCCCTGCTTCCTGGCGGTGACGCTGGTCCCGATTTCCAGCTGCTCCCCCCTGAGTCCCTTCTGGCTCTATCTTCCTGGGGTGCCCCCCTTGCCCTGGCCACTGGTGCTCCTTTCTGTGAATCCTCTGATTCACTGGAAAGACTAGGAGATCTCGGGTCGTCGTCATCACTCATCTTTTCTTCTGCCTCCTCCCCTTCGCTCTCTGTTTCCTCCCTTGCCCGTGCCTCTGCTCCTAAACCCCTGACACTAACCCTAACCCTAACCCTAACCCTAACCCTAACCCTAACCGTAAGTGTCAGAGCTGCCCGAGGTCCCAGCTCACAAAGGACCAACGCCGGTTCGTTGTTATATACAAAAGTCTTTATTGAAGTTCAGTTTTGCTTTCACAACCGCAGCGCACAGCTCTACGTCTGAAACTCTAGACCACTGAAGCTCCGTCTGAATCTCAGCAGTTGAAGAAGGAGCAAAAAAGGTTTTCTTGTGTGTGTGTGTGTGTGTTTCTTTGTGGCTGATTAGCTGTTCTCCCTGTGCAAAGGTCAGAGGGGACAGGGTTTCTGTTGAGGCAGGGGATTAGCTGTGGGAGGAGCTTATCAGACCTAGCAGGGCAGCAGTTGAAGAAGGAGCAAAAAAGGTTTTCTTGTGTGTGTGTGTGTGTGTGTGTGTGTGTGTGTTTCTTTGTGGCTGATTAGCTTTTAGATTTAGGGGAGCTAGTCTCAAACGTTTGTTGGGGGAGACCTAGGTTGTTTTTTTTCTTGTGGGGGGAGTTATTTGTCCTGTGTTCACGCTTTTTATGATGGAGGACCGCTGTAGCCACCCCCAACGACACGTTCTCAGGATGGAGGGGGAGGGAACAGCTGCAGTCGCCTGCAGTTCCTGCACAATGTTTGCCATCTTGCCAAAGGTTGCAGGCAGCTTTACCTGCAGCAATTGCATGTTGATTGCCCTCTTAAAAGACAAAGTCCAGCAACTGGAGGAACGTGTAGCTACGCTCCAAAGAATTAGAGAGCTGGAGCTCTTCTTGGAAGCAACAGAGCACACCGTCTCCACCAAGGAGGAGACAGGGGACTCCCCTGAGAAGGAGGCTAGTTCACCAACACAGGAGCCAGATATATGGAGAAACGTGACTCAAAGAAGTAGGAGGCCCAGGGTTCGCTCTGATTGTTTAGAAATACACAATCGCTTTGAGGTCCTCTCCCCTAGCATGGAAGACGAAGAGCAGACTCCATTTGAGGATCTCTCCCTCATTACAGTCGATCAGGTATATGAAGACGAGCAGCAAAGTCAGTCCTCAGGGAATGTGCAGTCGACCTTGGAACGGACAGCTCACGGAAGAACCCCGACCAAACCCAAGAGGAGGCGTGTAGTGGTGATAGGGGATTCCCTACTGAGGGGAACAGAAGCAGTGATCTGTGGGCCTGACAAGATGTCACGGGAACTGTGCTGTCTCCCCGGGGCTAAGATCCAAGATGTAACTGAACGACTGCAAGGAATCATAAAACCCACTGACAAATACCCCTTCCTCTTGGTTCATGTGGGAACCAATGACACTGCAAGCAATAGCCTCCAGAAGATCAAAAGAGACTACGAGGCTCTCGGCAGGAAATTGAAGCAACTAAATGCTCAAATTGTCATCTCATCTGTCCTCCCAGTTAAAAGACGTGGCCCAGGGAGAGAGGGAAAAATAGTGGAAGTGAACAGCTGGCTTCGTAAATGGTGTAAACAGGAACGGTTTGGATTCTTAGATCACAGACTGCAGTTTCTTGAAGATGGACTTCTGGCAAGCGATGGGCTGCACCTCACAACGGTTGGGAGAAATGTTTTTGCCAAAAATCTCAGAAACCTCATCAGGAGGGCTTTAAACTGACTAATGTGGGGGAGGGAGACAGTGCTCCTGAAGGTAGAAGTCTATCAATTGATGAAGATGATCATCCAAATGTCATAGACCAAATGGAGCAAACAGCACGCAGACCTAGTGGTGGGAGGAAAAAATCCTTAAATAAGAGACACGGGGGAATGATTAATGGACTTCAATGTCTGTACACTAATGCGCAAAGCATGGGAAATAAACAAGATGAGCTTGAGCTCTTGGTACAGCAAACTACATATGACATAATAGGCATCACTGAAACCTGGTGGGATAAGTCCCACGATTGGAATGTAATAATGGGGGGATACAATCTATTTCAGAGAAACAGACTAGACAAGAAAGGAGGAGGAGTGGCGTTATATGTCAGGGATGTGTATACCTGTGAAGAGATCCAAGATTTAGAACCTCAAAGCCAAAGTGAGAGCATTTGGGTCAAAATTAAGGGAGAGAAGAATAACAGGGACCTCATTGTGGGAGTTTACTATAGATCCCCAAGCCAAACGGAGGACATAGATGATGCCTTCCTGGAACAGATGGCCAAGCATGCAAAAGGAAGGGAGATAGTAGTAATGGGGGACTTCAATTACCCGGATATTTGTTGGATGTCAAACTCAGCCAAGAGCATAAGGTCAACAGATTCCTCACTGGCCTTGCAGACAACTTCATTGTCCAGAAAGTGGGAGAAGCAACAAGAGGAACAGCCATTTTAGATCTGGTCCTAACCAATGTTGATGACCTGGTTAGTGGGGTAGAAGTGGAAGGATCATTAGGCGCGAGTGATCATGCTCTTCTGAAGTTTACTATACAGCGGAAAGGAGCAGCCAAGCATACTAGGACTCAATTTCTTGACTTTAAGAAAGCCGACTTCATAAAACTTAGGGAAGTGCTGGGTGAGATCCCATGGACAGTAATACTAAAAGGAAAGGGAGTTCATGATGGCTGGGAGTTTGTTAAGAGGGAGATAGTAAAAGCACAACGTCAGGCAATACCAATGAGACGGAAACATGGAAGGTGCCTAAAGAAGCCAGGGTGGCTATCTAAAGAACTTTTAACTGAGTTAAGATTAAAAAAGGATGTGTACAAAAAATGGAAAAGGGGGGAAACCACCAAAGAGGAATTCAAACAAATAGCCAGCACGTGTAGACACAAAGTCAGAAAAGCTAAAGCACAGAATGAACTCAAGCTGGCTAGAGAGGTTAAAAGCAACAAAAAAGGCTTTTATGGGTATGTTCGTAGCAAAAGGAAGAACAAAGAAACAGTGGGGTCACTCAGAGGAGAAGATGGTGAAATGCAAACAGGGGACACAGAAAGGGCTGAACTCCTCAATGCCTTCTTTGCCTCAGTCTTCTCCGATAAAGAAAACAATGCCCGACCTGAAGAATTTGGAGCAAATGATTCAGCAAAGGAAACACAGCCCAGAATAACTAAGGAGATAGTACAAGAATACTTGGCTAGTTTAGATGTATTCAAGTCTCCAGGGCCAGATGAACTGCATCCAAGAGTATTAAAAGAACTGGCAGATGTGATCTCAGAACCACTGGCAGTCATCTTTGAGAATTCCTGGAGAACAGGCGAAGTCCCGGCAGACTGGAGGGGGGCAAATGTTGTCCCTATTTTCAAAAAGGGGAAAAGAGAGGACCCAAATAATTACCGCCCAGTCAGTCTGACATCAATACCAGGGAAGATTCTGGAGCAGATCATTAAGCAAACAGTCTGTGAGCACCTAGAAAGGAATGCTGTGATCACCAATAGTCAGCATGGATTTCTGAAAAATAAGTCATGTCAGACTAACCTGATCTCGTTTTTTGACAGAATTACAAGCCTGGTAGATGAAGGGAACGCAGTGGATGTAGCCTACCTTGATTTCAGCAAGGCATTTGACAAGGTGCCCCATGATATTCTTGTAAAGAAGCTGGTAAAATGCGGTCTTGACTGTGCTACCACTCAGTGGATTTGTAACTGGCTGACTGACCGAACCCAAAAAGTGCTCATCAATGGTTCCTCTTCATCCTGGAGAAGAGTGACTAGTGGGGTGCCACAGGGTTCTGTCTTGGGCCTGGTCTTATTCAACATCTTTATCAACGACTTGGATGATGGACTCAAGGGCATCCTGATCAAATTTGCAGATGACACCAAACTGGGAGGGGTGGCTAACACCCCAGAGGACAGGATCACACTTCAAAACGACCTTGGCAGATTAGAGAACTGGGCCAAAACAAACAAGATGAATTTTAACAGGGAGAAATGTAAAGTATTGCACTTGGGCAAAAAAAATGAGAGGCACAAATACAAGATGGGTGACGCCTGGCTTGAGAGCAGTACATGTGAAAAGGATCTAGGAGTCTTGATTGACCACAAACTTGACATGAGCCAACAGTGTAACGCGGCAGCTAAAAAAGCCAATGCAATTCTGGGCTGCATCAATAGGAGTATAGCATCTAGATCAAGGGAAGTAATAGTGCCACTGTATTCTGCTCTGGTCAGACCTCACCTGGAGTACTGTGTCCAGTTCTGGGCACCACAATTCAAGAAGGACACTGACAAACTGGAACGTGTCCAGAGGAGGGCAACCAAAATGGTCAAAGGCCTGGAAACGATGCCTTATGAGGAACGGCTAAGGGAGCTGGGCATGTTTAGCCTGGAGAAGAGGAGGTTAAGGGGTGATATGATAGCCATGTTCAAATATATAAAAGGATGTCACATAGAGGAGGGAGAAAGGTTGTTTTCTGCTGCTCCAGAGAAGCGGACACGGAGCAATGGATCCAAACTACAAGAAAGAAGATTCCACCTAAACATTAGGAAGAACTTCCTGACAGTAAGAGCTGTTTGACAGTGGAATTTGCTGCCAAGGAGTGTGGTGGAGTCTCCTTCTTTGGAGGTCTTTAAGCAGAGGCTTGACAACCATATGTCAGGAGTGCTCTGATGGTGTTTCCTGCTTGGCAGGGGGTTGGACTCGATGGCCCTTGTGGTCTCTTCCAACTCTATGATTCTATGATTCTATGATTTATTCGTCCTCCTTCTATTGAAATGGAAACAAAACACCTATGCTTGATTTGGGCTGATAACAAAAATGTCACTCTGCGATTTTTGAGTGAACGTGCTTTCTAACCCCCAAAACACTAATTTGAAATAAACCCCCAAAACACCAATTTGAAATAAACCCAATCAGAGCTGTTTGGCTTTTTTTTACCTTATTGATAAAGCTCTGATTGGGCTAATTTCAAATCCAAGATTCTTCTTTCTATGTAGCTGGAACCCAAAACAACCTGTTTGGCTTTGTTTAGGATTATTACACTTCTCTTTGCTAGGGTTGGGGTTATGCTTAGGGTTAGGGTTACTGTTTTTGTTAGGGTTAGGGTTAAGGTTAAGGTTAAGGTTAGGGTTCGGGTACTGGTTCGGTTTCGGGTACGGGTACGGGTTCAGGTTTGGGTTTGGGTTTGGGTGAATTACCACCGAAAAAACAATCCAAGTTTATTCGTTCTCCTTCAATTGAGATAGAACCGAAACACCTATGGTTGATTTCGGCTGATAATAAACATGTCACTCTGCGCTTTTTCAGTGAATGTGCATTCTAACCCCAAAAACACCACAAAAAAAATCACAAAAATACAAAGCTAAAAGAGGATTGGAACAAATTTATGGTTTATTTTGAAGGTAATTTTAAAAACTTACCAAATACAGCAGGTCTGTTTTAAAACTTCCGATGTGCAAATTAAAAATAATATACCAGCGGTAAAAATGAAACTATTGAAAGTATATACCCGAAATCAGTAGGGAAGGAAGTCGTTGTTTTTATGTTCTTTGTTGTAGTTTTTTGTCTCCCCTCTTTTTTACTTTACTTGATTTTTTTTTCTTTTCTCACTTTTTCTTTTTTTCTTTTTAGTATGAATGTATTTGTTTTTTCTGTTGTGTGTATAAAAGGAATTCAATAAAAAGAATTTAAAAAAACAAAAAACAAACTCCCAGCCATCATGAACTCCCTTTCCTTTTAGTATTGCTGTCCATGGGATCTCACCCAGCACTTCCCTAAGTTTTATGAAGTCGGCTTTCTTAAAGTCAAGAAATTGAGTCCTAGTATGCTTGGCTGCTCCTTTCCGCTGTATAGTAAACTTCAGAAGAGCATGATCACTCGCGCCTAATGATCCTTCCACATCTACCCCACTAACCAGGTCATCAACATTGGTTAGGACCAGATCTAAAATGGCTGTTCCTCTTGTTGCTTCTCCCACTTTCTGGACAATGAAGTTGTCTGCAAGGCCAGTGAGGAATCTGTTTGACCTTATGCTCTTGGCTGAGTTTGACGTCCAACAAATATCCGGGTAATTGAAGTCCCCCATTACTACTATCTCCCTTCCTTTTGCATGCTTGGCCATCTGTTCCAGGAAGGCATCATCTATGTCCTCCGTTTGGCTTGGGGATCTATAGTAAACTCCCACAATGAGGTCTCTGTTATTCTTCTCTCCCTTAATTTTGACCCAAATGCTCTCACTTTGGCTTTGAGGATCTAAATCTTGGATCTCTTCACAGGTATACACATCCCTGACATATAACGCTACTCCTCCTCCTTTCTTGTCTGGTCTGTTTCTCTGAAATAGATTGTATCCCCCCATTATTACATTCCAATCGTGGGACTTATCCCACCAGGTTTCAGTGATACCTATTATGTCATATTTAGTTTGCTGTACCAAGAGCTCAAGCTCATCTTGTTTATTTCCCATGCTTTGCGCATTAGTGTACAGACATTGAAGTCCATTAATCATTCCCCCGTGTCTCTTATTTAAGGATTTTTTCCTCCCACCACAAGGTCCGCGTGCTGTTTGCTCCATTTGGTCTATGACATTCGGATGATCATCTTCATTAATTGATAGACTCCTACCTTCAGGAGCACTGTCTCCCTCCCCCACATTAGTCAGTTTAAAGCCATCCTGATGAGGTTTCTGAGATTTTTGGCAAAAACATTTCTCCCAACCGTTGTGAGGTGCAGCCCATCACTTGCCAGAAGTCCATCCTCAAGAAACTGCAGTCCGTGATCTAAGAATCCAAACCGTTCCTGTTTACACCATTTGCGAAGCCAGCTGTTCACTTCCACTATTTTCCCCTCTCTCCCTGGGCCACGTCGTTCAACAGGGAGGACAGATGAGATGACAATTTGTGCATTTAGTTGCTTCAATTTCCTGCCGAGAGCCTCGTAGTCTCTTTTGATCTTCTGGAGGCTATTGCTTGCAGTGTCATTGGTTCCCACATGAACCAAGAGGAAGGGGTATTTGTCAGTGGGTTTTATGATTCCTTGCAGTCGTTCAGTTACATCTTGAATCTTAGCCCCGGGGAGACAGCACACTTCCCGAGACATCTTGTCAGGCCCACAGATCACTGCTTCTGTTCCCCTCAGTAGGGAATCCCCTATCACCACTACACGCCTCCTCTTGGGGTTGGTCGGGGTTCTTCCGTGAGCTGTCCGTTCCAAGGTCGCCTGCACATTCCCTGAGGACTGACTTTGCTGCTCGTCTTCATATACCTGATCGACTGTAATGAGGGAGAGATCCTCAAATGGAGTCTGCTCTTCGTCTTCCATGCTAGGGGAGAGGACCTCAAAGCGATTGTGTATTTCTAAACAATTAGAGTGAACCCTGGGCCTCCTACTTCTTTGAGTCACGTTTCTCCATATATCTGGCTCCTGTGTTTGTGAACTAGCCTCCTTCTCAGGGGAGTCCCCTGTCTCTTCCTTGGTGGGGACGGTGTGCTCTGTTGCTTCCAAGAAGAGCTCCAGCTCTCTAATTCTTTGGAGCATAGCTACACGTTCCTCCAGTTGCTGGACTTTGTCTTTTAAGAGGGCAATCAACATGCAATTGCTGCAGGTAAAGCTGCCTGCAACCGTTGGCAAGATGGCAAACATTGCGCTGGAATCGCAGGCGACTGCAGCTGTTCCCTCCCCTTCCATCTTGAGATCGTGTTGTTGGGGGTGGCTACAGAGGTCCTCCATCATAAAAAGCTTGAAGACAGGACAAATAACTTCCCCCAGGAAAAAAAAACCTAGGTCTCCCCCAACAAACGTTTGAGACTAAATCTAAAAGATTTAAAATCTAAATCTAAAAGATGGGTATAACTGCGCGCGCCGCTAGAAACCCTGCCCCCTCTGACCTTTACACAGGGAAAACAGCTAATCAGCCACAAAGAAACACACACACACAAGAAAACCCTTTTTGCTCCTTCTTCAACTGCTGCCCTGCAAACTCTGATAAGCTCCTCCCACAGCTAATCCCCTGCCTCAACAGAAACCCTGCCCCCTCTGACCTTTACACAGGGAAAACAGCTAATCAGCCACAAAGAAACACACACACACACACAAGAAAACCCTTTTTGCTCCTTCTTCAACTGCTGCCCTGCAAACTCAGTTCTTCGCGGATTTCGACTTCCGGATAGAATACATCCCGGGAGACAACAACATCATGGCACTATCCAGGAAACCGCAGTATCTCGAGGAAGCGGCACCGGTGGCGGCCAAACACATTTTCGCACCGAAAGCGTGGGCATGCACTTCAGCCACCATGGACCTGGACGCAGTGCGTCGCGCGCTGCAGACGGATGCCTTCGCACAATCCAAGATGGAGGAGGTGCGAAGCGGCACAGCGAAGGACGACAAGTTCCAGATACGCGACGGACTGCTCACCCTCAAAGGGGCTCTCTACGTGCCTGGGGACAACCTCCGAGATAAAGTCCTGCAGCAGTTACACGACGCGCCCAGTGCTGGGCACTTCGGCAAGGACAAGATGGCGGAATTGGTGGCCAGAGACTTTTGGTGGCCCCAGATGAGGGGAGAAGTCGCGGATTACGTCTCTAGGTGTGACACATGCCAAAGGGCCAAACCAGTGCACAGGAAGCCGGCGGGACTGCTGGAACCGCTACAGACGCCGCTCGAACCGTGGGAGAGGGTGGCCCTGGACTTTGTCACAGATCTGCCCAGTTCGCGAGGCAAAACAGCGGTACTCGTGGTCGTAGACCTGTTCACCAAGATGGCGCACTTCATTCCTTGCGCGAAGGTGGCCACAGCGGAACAGACCGCCAAGCTGTTGATAGACCACGTGTTCAAAGTTCACGGCTTACCGCGGTCCATCCTGTCCGACCGGGGTCGCCAATTCGTCTCGAGCTTCTGGCAGAAGCTGCTGGGTATCCTGAACGTCAAGATCAACTTAGCTTCGGCACGACACCCGCAGACCAACGGACAAGCGGAGAGGGTCAACGCCATCATGCAGCAGTACCTGCGATGCTACGCGAATCAACAGCCCTCGACCTGGGTGGACTACCTACCGCTGGCCGAGTTCGCCTACAACAACACGAAGCACGGGTCTACAGGGGTGACACCGTTCTTCGCCAACAATGGGTGGCATCCCAGAACCTTCCCGGGGTTAGAGACGAAGGGGGAGGGGGAGCCACGGGGAGCAGAGCACTTGGCAGCAGAGTTACAGGAGGTCCATGAGCAACTCCGAAGGACCTTGGAACTAGCAAAACACGCCTACAAAGTGCAGGCAGACAGGCACAGGAGAGTCGGGGAAGACATCCAGGTGGGGGACTGGGTCTGGTTAGCGGCCCAGGCAGTGCCGGCCAGAACGTTAGCTAAGAAGAAGCTCAAACACAAGCAGCTAGGGCCTTAGCAAGTCGAGGCACAAATCAACCCAGTGGCCTTCCGGTTGACACTCCCGGAGGGTTCCAGAATGCACCCAGTATTTCATAGGTCAGTCCTCACACCCTACAAGGAACCCCACAGGTTTCAGGCGCCAGGGACCGCACCTCGCCCACTTAGAAAGTCGCCAACGGGGGAGGGGTCACCGAGGGCGGCGCCACTCAACGAGGTCACGGAGATTTTAGACTCGAGATGGGGGGAAGAGGGAGTTGAATATCTCCTCGCCAGGGAAGGTACCCCGGCCAGCGCCAACAGGTGGGTGCTGGACTATGCCTTGGAGGAGCACTACCTCAAAGACGAGTTCCATGCACTCTTCCCGCACAGACCTATGCCGGCAGATTATTTCGACGACTGGCTTTTCACACCCACACTTTCAGCCAGCACGTTCCAGGGGTTCTCATCCACTGAGGAAACGGCGCAAGACACAAGCTCCCCAGAGGGATCACTCTCGGGGTCTGCCATGGATCGCTCTTATTGGTGGGACACTCAACCGGAGGTGGGGTGGAGCAGGGAACTGCTAAGGGGGCCCTGGCACACAGCATCACCCAAGGTAACAGGGGGAGAGACGGACATGGACGTGTTGGGGGAGGACCTTGGGTTCGAACACGAATGCAGAGAGATGGAAGCAGAGGAGATCGACGTCAACGAGCCCATTACGGGCTGGCTGGATCCAACTGGTCAGCCGCACGCCAGGGGGAAGGAACTGTATCCCGCACTCACCCCCACAGCACTGGAGCACCCGGAACCCGCCCCAGAAGAGGGGGAGGGGGGAAGGGGGGCTTCGAGGGGGGGATGGATGTCAGGGGCTCAGGAGCAGAGGTACAGGGGAGAGAGGAGATGGAGAGCGAAGGGGAAGGATCTGAGGGCAGCGTAGGGGAGTACGGCAGTGACCTGAGAGATTCCATGAGCTTCTCCAGAGTATCAGAAGATTCCCAGAAGGAGGCGCCGATGGTCAGGGCAAGGGGGGTCCCAGGGGAGACACACCAGAAACAAGGGGCCAGCGGGGACTCCCAAAGCAGCAGCTGGAGATCAGGACCAGCTTCCCCACCAGAGCATAGTGGGGGGGAAGAGTCCCAGGTGTCAGGGGCAGCGTCTCCTCCAGCAGGGAGAGAAGAAGAGTCGGGACTGACCACGCCTCCGTCGGAGAGTGGGGGAACGGAGGGGAGGTCAGGCCCAGCTGGCCTCCCCGAAGGGGGAAGCAGTGACAGGAGCAGTGTAACGGTCAGGAGGAGGGTTGCCGGATGGGCTCGCGCGCCAAGTTCGAATGTACAGGCGCGCGGGACAGCAGAAAACCCGGATGGGGAACAAGGTCCTAAAGCCCGTCGGAGGCAGGGGGAAGACTCAGGGGACTCAGCGTCAGAAGAGTCTAGGAAGGGCGAGACCCCAGCTGACAGGCGGACCCAGAGGAGGAAAGAGCAAAGGAAGAGGTGGAGCAAGGCTAGGGTCTTAAACTGGTGTCTGGGGGGAGGAGACTCAGACGGAGCTTCAGTGGTCTAGAGTTTCAGACGTAGAGCTGCGCGCTGCTGATGTGAAAGACAAACTGAACTTCAATAAAGACTTTTGTATATAACAACGGACTGGCGTTGGTCCTTTGTGAGCTGGGACCTTGGGCAGCTCTGACAATATGTGTTTTGGTTCCATCTCAATAGAAAGAGGACGAATAAGCTTGGATTGTTCTTTCTGTGGTCATTCACCCCGACCCTAACCCTAACCCTAACCCTAACCCTAACCCTAACCCTAACCTTAACCCTGTCCCTAGCAAAGCGAAGTGTAATAAGCCTAAATAAAGCCAAGCAGGTTGTTTTGTGTTCCAGCTACATAGAAAGAAGAATATTGGAATTTATCTAGAATGTATAACTTGTTGTTGAAATGGAGTACACAGGATGAAACAGTTAAATCGGCTATGATTAAGTGGGCACAGGACGTTGGGCATAACATCATGTCAGCTGACTGGGAATGGTTATGGAACACCGGTATTAAATTTACGGCATGTAATGCCTTAAAGGAAAACATTATGAAAATGGTTTATAGGTGGTACATGACTCCAGTCAAGCTGGCAAAAATTTATCATTTGCCCGATAACAAATGTTGGAAATGTAAAGAGACTGAAGGTACCTTCTACCACCTTTGGTGGACATGCCCGAAGATTAAGGCCTTCTGGGAAATGATCTATAATGAAATGAAAAAGGTACTTAAATGTACTTTCCCTAAAAAACCAGAGGCCTTTCTCTTGGGCATTGTCGGCCAATTGGTGTCAAAGAAGGATAGAACTTTCTTTATGTATGCGACAACAGCAGCAAGAATACTCATCGCAAAGTATTGGAAGACACAAGATTTACCCACTCTGGAAGAATGGCAGATGAAAGTGATGGACTATATGACATTGGCCGAGATGACAGGCAGAATCCGTGACCAACGAAAAGAGACGGTGGAAGAAGAATGGAGAAAATTTAAAAGCTATCTTAAGGACTATTATAAACTTAATGAACATTAAAGTGTTGTGGTTTTCAGAAACAAAGGGATACAGTGATACAAGGTCGGAATATAGAGAGGATCAAAGATGACAGAGGTTGGAAAGTAATAATTGGGAGTTGCTACAAAACTGTGGACATTGGGATGCAGAAAGGGGGGGGTATGGGGAAGTCCAAGAAAAGAAGTTTATGAAAATATGTTATGAAATTATACGTGTATGTTTGTTTTTTTAAGTGTTTGTTTGTTTTTAAAAATTTTGTAAAATCAATAAAAATTTTATAAAAAAAAAAAGAGAAGAAGAATATTGGACTTCACTTATTTCAAGTCGTGTTCTTTGGTGTTAATGCACATTGACCCAGAAATCGCAAAGTGTGTGTAATGAAACCAAAATAACACAACACCGTCTTTTTGCTTCCATATGCGTAGAAAGAAGACGAATAAGCTTTGATTGGTCTTATTTCAATTCGAATGGGTTGACCCCAACCCCAATCCTAACCCTAACCCTAACCCTAACCCTAACCCAAACCCAAACCCTTTTTTTTCTTTTTTCAAACATAATTTTTATTAATTTACACCAAAACAAAACAAAAATAAAATTCTGCCTCTTATTATCACAAATTACTTGCACCGGAATCTCCCCCGACCTAAGCAAAAAGGGGTTTTGTTTTCCACCTACATAAAAAGAAGATGATAAAGCCCTGGGACACGACCAGGTGCCCAATTTCCCCATTACTTTTTATATCAGTCCTGGAGGTTTTGCTAAATATGATTAGGGATGACCAGCAGGTTAAAGGTGTACAGGTCGGAGCAAAACATTATAGGTTAAGGGCCTTTGCAGATGATTTGGTACTTACTTTACAAGAGCCAGATACTAGTACAAAGAGTGTGTTGGAGATAATTCAAGAATTTGGTCAGGTGGCCGGATTCAAACTGAACAAACAAAAGACTAAAGTTTTAGAGAAAAATTAAACAGGTATGGAGAGGGAGAAATTCCAGAATGAAACAGGTTTGACAGTGGTTAAGAAGGTGAAATACCTAGGGGTTCATCTGACATCTAAAAATCTGAATTTGTATAAAGACAATTATGAAAAATGTTGGTCAGAAATCAAAAAAGATCTAGAAATATGGTCAAATTTGAAACTGTCAATGTTAGGCCGAATTGCAGTTATTAAGATGAATGTATTGCCTAGAATGTTATTTTTGTTTCAAACTTTGCAGGTTCTTGACAAGATGGACTGTTTCAAGAGGTGGCAGAAAGACATTTCGAAATTTGTCTGGCAGGGCAAAAAGCCCAGAATAAAATTTAAAATATTGACAGATGTAAAAGAAAGAGGGGGATTTGCCCTGCCGGACTTAAAATTGTACTGTGAAGCAGCAGCGTTTTGCTGGCTGAAAGAGTGGATGCTCCTCGAGAATACAGATATCTTGGATTTAGAAGGTTTCAATAATGCATTTGGTTGGCATGCATACTTATTGTGATGGGATGATGAGCTGCTTGTGCGTAAAAATCGTAGTCCCTCAGAGTTTGTTCAAGTCCACAAACCTCTGTCTGTGATGGAGCCCCTCAGACATGGCTGCTCTAGTCACTTGCAGATTCCGACAGTGGTTGCTTTCGGAATCGCTTCCAGCATAAAAGCTCCTTAACGGAAACACGTCTTCTGGACTCGCGGCGTGACAGTTTCCGGCGAGGAGTGGGTCTCCCTATGGGAGGTTCAGAAACCTCCCCACTGTTCTCGCTGGATGTGTCCCTGAGCCCTCCCTCTTGCTCGCTTTCCCTCAGAGACCCACCTCTCCCCCTGCTGGTCCCTGCTTCAGCTGCTGGGTCTCTCCCAGCCTCCGTGAGCCCTTCCACCACCTGTCCCTCCGATGGCAGTTCCCTGACATCCACCTCCCCTCCAGGACCCCCTTCACCCCCTCCAGTTCCCTCTCCTCTGGGCGGTGAGGAGGTAAAACCCCTAAAAGAGTCCTCTTCATCTTCAGACGTCTCGAACATTTCCCTCCATCGGTCGCCGTTCCGGGTCGCTGAATCCTCCTCCTCCTCGGAATCTGTGAACCCCTCCAACTCCTCTTCCTCATCTGTGGTAGCAAAGTATTCCCTCCGGAACCTCGCTACAGGCTGAGGTTTACGTGGGAACCTCTGATGAAAAGTTTCTATTAAGACCTCGTCATTGACATCCTCTGCCATGACCCAGGTGTTTTCCAACTCCGGTTCCCCTTCCCACATTACCAAATACTCCACTTGATCTCCCCTCCACCTGGAATCGAGGATCTCCGCCACATGGTTGCTGTGTTCCCTTTCCTCCATTGCTGGTCCCCGGGTGAACCTCCCTTCTCTGTCCCCTTTATACGGTGACAGCAACGACCTGTGGAAAACTGGGTGCAGCTTCATGTGGTTCGGTAACCGGAGTCTGAAAGCCACTGGGTTGACCTGTTGCGTGACTTCAAATGGGCCCAATCTTTTGGGTCTTAACTTCTTACAACCCCCTTTGAATGGTAACCCTTGGGTTGACAGCCACACCTGGTCCCCCACCCTAATGGTTTCACCTTCCCTTCTGTTTTTGTCTGCCTGCCTCTTATACTCCTCCTTGGCCCTGTCTAAGTTAAGTTGGAGCTGACGATGGATCGCTTCCATTTCTTCTACGAACTGTTCAGCAGCCGGGACGCTCCATCTCTCCCCTTCCCCCCCTGGGAAAGCCCTGGGATGGCACCCGTAATTAGCCAAAAAGGGGCTCATCCCTGTGGACACGTTCTCCGCATTGTTGTAGGCAAATTCCGCCAACGCCAGCTTCTCCACCCAATCATTCTCTCTGTCATTGACATAACACCTCAGATATTGCTGGAGGATGCCATTGGCTCTTTCCGCCTGCCCGTTGGTTTCAGGATGCTGGGCAGTCGAAAAATTGACCTCTACATGCAGTAAGCTCATGAGCTTCCTCCAGAACCTGGAAGTAAATTGTTTCCCTCGGTCTGAAACCACCCTCAAGGGGGCGCCATGCAACCTAAACACATTTTCTACAAACAATTTAGCTGTTTCTTCTGCCGTGACAGCATGTGAGCAGGCTATAAAGTGGGCCATTTTGGTTAACAGGTCTACCACAACCATGATGGCTGTTTTCCCTCTGGACTTTGGCAGATCAGTCATGAAATCTATTGCCACTGCTTCCCATGGTCTTTCAGGTGTGGGTAGCGGTTCTAATAACCCTGCCGGCGCCCGCCTCTCCCCTTTGGCTCGCTGGCATTGGTCACAACCTCTCACATACTCCCGCACATCTTCCCTGACCTTGGGCCACCAAAATTCCCTGGTAACCAGCCACATGGTTTTGTGTTGCCCAAAATGCCCCGCTGTGGGGCTATCGTGCAGCTGCTTGAGTACCTTCCCCCTCAACTCTCCTTCAGGTATATATAACGCTCCCTTGTAATACAACGCCCCGTTTCTCTCCTCAAAACCTCCGGGTTTATCTCCCTCCCTCCTGAGACCCCTGAGTTTGTCCTGGGCGTATTCATCATTCTCCGTTCCCTCTACCAGTTCTCTTTGCCCCACCAATGCCCACACACACACACAGCGGTCCTCTGGAATGACATGTCTTTCTTCGGGTGCTCCCTCCCCCTCCAAATATTCAGGTTTGCGTGAGAGAGTGTCCGCCCTAATGTTCTCTGGGCCTGGCACGTAACAAATCTCAAAGTTAAATTTGGAGAACTCCTGGGCCCATCTCACTAGCCGTTGGTTGAGCACTCGGGCCGTTCTCCAATACTCTAGGTTCTTGTGGTCAGTGCACACTTGCACCTTATGTTGTGCGCCAATTAGCAGGTGCCTCCATCTCCGGAAAGCCTCATGAATGGCAAGTAGTTCTCGGTCGTACACCATGTAGTTCCTCTCGGATTTGTTCAGCTTTCGCGAAAAAAAAGCACATGGTCGCCACTCTGACTCCTCCTTCCCTGGCTGCAGAAGCACCGCCCCTATAGCTCTGTCTGATGCGTCAGTTTCGACTCTCATCTTTTTTTGTAAATCCACATGCAGAAGTTGTTCTTCAGAGGCGAAGGCCCTTTTTAGTTCCTCAAATGCTCGCTCCGCCTCCTCAGTCCAAACGAATTTCTTCTTACTGCTGAGACAGTCCGTAATGGGCGCCGTCAGGTGAGCAAAGTTTCGGATGAACTTACGATAAAAGTTCCCAAACCCTAGGAACCTCTGCACATCCTTCTTTGTTTTGGGTGTTTTCCATTCCAGCACTGCCTGGACCTTGCCGGGATCCATGGCCAATCCCTTGTCTGACAGGCGGTACCCCAGGAATTTCACCTCCTTGGTATGAAACTGACACTTCTCCAGTTTCACCCACAGCCGGTTGGCTTGCAGCCTGCTCAACACTTCTCTGACGTCTCTCACATGCTGCTCCTCATTCTCAGAATACACCAACACGTCATCTAGGAAGGCCACACAATTCTTGTAAAGCAAAGGCCCCAGTACGTGGTTCATAAACGATTGGAAGCACGCCGAGCCTGCTTGTAGACCGAAGGGCATAACTAAATATTCAAATGCCCCCAAAGGGGTGAACATGGTGGTTTTCCATTCATCCCCTTTCCTTATACGTATCAGGTTGTACGCCCCCCTTAGGTCCAGCTTTGTAAAAATCTCTCCCTTCCGCACCCTGGTCAAAATGTCGTCAATCCTGGGCATAGGGAAGGCCACTGGTTCTGACACTGCGTTTAAAGCCCTGAAGTCACACACAAGCCTCGGCTTGTCCGTGTTTTTTTTATCCACAAAAAACACTGGGCTACCTCCCACCGCTCTGGACTCTCTGATGAAACCTCTCTTCAGGTTCTTGTCAATGAACTCTCTTAGCTCCTGCATCTCTCTGTCTGACATGGCGTACAACTTGCCTACAGGGAGCTGTGCCCCAGGGAGTAAATTGATTTGACAGTCAAAGGGTCTATGCGGGGGTAGTTGGTCAGCTTCCCTTTCGCTGAACACGTCGCTGAGATCTGCGTATTGTCGTGGTACCTTCACTTTCTCCGTTACTTCCGTCCCTGCTAGGGTGGCTTGGGCCCCTGCTGAACCCTTTCCCTCTTTGCAGTGTTCTAAGCAATGTGCTGAACCAAAGGAAACCACTCTCTGATGCCAGCCCACCAGCGGATCATGTAACGCTAGCCAGCTCATCCCCAAAATAATAGGAGCCCCTCCCAAGCTGGCCACATTAAACGCTATCAGTTCTGTGTGCCTTGCCACCTTCGTTATCATTGGGACGGTCTGCAAGCTGACTTCTCCTCCCAACAGCTCCCTGCCATCGATCGTGGTCACCTGCAGGGGGTTGCTTAAAGGGATCGTCTGTATCTGGTGTTCAGCTGCAAACTCTTTGCTCATGAAATTGCAGGAGCTGCCTGAGTCCAACAGCGCCTTTATCTTTAGAGGGTGTCCGTTTTGCAGCTCTAGCGACACTTCTATCACTAGGGCAGGTTTAGGAGGTTCTGGCGTGGGCACTTTCACTGCTCTTTGGCCTGGCTGCTGTGTCCCGACGGTGGCAGCCAGGCATTGGCTTTTACTTGCTCCGGTATTTCCTCCTCTCTCCCCTCAACAGCTCCCACCATCCCTTGCCATTCCTTCCTCTGGGGGCAGACTCTGGCAAAGTGACCTGGCTGTTGGCAGAGATAGCATTTCCGGGCGCCTTTTCCCTCCTTCTTTCCCCCCTCACTGGGCTTTGAAACTGCGAGCGCGCGCGCTGTTCCGATTTCCATCGGCTCTGCCGGCGGGAAAGTTGGCTCTGGAATGTCTGGAATGCGGAACTCCTTCCAACGTTCCCCCTTCCCTTCCCGCCTCTCCAAGGCTCTCGCCTCCTGGCGCGCTCCTATGGTCAGCGCAGATTTGGTCAGCTGATCCATAGAATCCGCCCTGGGACCCCGGGAAAGTTCGTCTTTCACAGCCGAAGCAAGCCCTTCTTCAAATAGCATTTGAATGGGTTCCGCCGATAAGTCCCACCCCAATCTGTGAACCAGCATGGTGAACGCAGTCCAGTACTCACGGACAGATCAGCTCCCCTGTTTGCAAGCCATTAGCTGTCTGCGCACCACTCCCTGCTCAATATCGCTGGAAAACATCAGATCCATGGCACGAAAGAACTTCATTGTGTCCTTTAGGACGTCATTTTTCGTTGCCATCAGGGGTCTAACCCAGTCTCTCGCCCCCTTCTCAAGATGCCCAATCACGAAAGCCACTCGCGATTCCTCGTCAGGGAATTCATCAAACTGCACATTGAGGGCATATTGCATCTCTGTCCTAAAGGCATGGTAGTCCTTGGGGTCCCCCCCAAACTTCTGCACCAATCCTGGTACCTTTCTGGTGCACTGGGTGGCTTTCCCCTTTATGTCTGCATCCTGAGCCCTTCTCTCCTCAAGCCTCGCCGTCTGCAGCGCTAGCTGGATCTCCAACGCCCGGTACCTTTCCTCCAGGCTTGGACCCGCTCCAACTCCTGCTTCTCCGGTTCTGGCTGGGTCGCTCATGATGCCTTCTCCTGCACAAACTGCTTACAGAGACTGTCGGAATGCTGTGATGGGATGATGAGCTGCTTGTGCGTAAAAATCGTAGTCCCTCAAAGTTTGTTCAAGTCCACAAACCTCTGTCTATGACGGAGCCCCTCAGACATGGCTGCTCTAGTCACTTGCAGATTCCGACAGTGGTTGCTTTCGGAATCGCTTCCAGCATAAAAGCTCCTTAACGGAAACACGTCTTCTGGACTCGCGGCGTGACAGTTTCCGGCGAGGAGTGGGTCTCCCTATGGGAGGTTCAGAAACCTCCCCACTGTTCTCGCTGGACGTGTCCCTGAGCCCTCCCTCTTGCTCGCTTTCCCTCAGAGACCCACCTCTCCCCCTGCTGGTTCCTGCTTCAGCTGCTGGGTCTCTCCCAGCCTCCGTGAGCCCTTCCACCACCTGTTCCTCCGATGGCAGTTCCCTGACACTTATGGTATGATAAAATTAAAGTGCATAGGGCTTTTAAAAACCATATTGTCAGAAAAGCATTATCTAATGTCTGGATAAGATATAAAGACTTACTGGAAAACAAAACCCCTAGATGGTTGTCACCCTTGGAGGCTAAGGCATTGAAAAAGCTCAATATGGAGGCCGAATGGCCAAAGTATTGGGAAATCTTGGAACAAGACGGAGATAAATTGAAGTTACAGAGTCATGAGAAATTGAAACCCAAAGTACGAGATTGGCTCCATTATTATCAAATAATGGAGGTGTACAAACAAGATAGGAAAATTGGCTTCCAGGTGGAGAAATCAAAATTAGAAACTGAATTGTTAGAACCCAATACTAAGAACTTGTCAAGAATGTATAATTTGCTGCTGAAATGGAATACACAAGATGAAACAGTTAAATCAGCTATGATTAAGTGGGCACAGGACATTGGCCATAATATTATGTTTGCTGACTGGGAATGGTTGTGGAACACTGGGATAAAATTTACGGCATGTAATGCTTTAAAGGAAAATATTATGAAAATGATCTATAGGTGGTACATGACCCCAGTCAAGCTAGCAAAGATTTATCATTTGCCTGATAACAAGTGCTGGAAATGTAAAGAAACTGAAGGTACTTTCTACCACCTTTGGTGGACGTGCCCAAAGATTAAGGCCTTCTGGGAAATGATATATAATGAAATGAAAAAAGTACTTAAATGTACATTTCCTAAGAAACCAGAGGCCTTTCTCTTGGGCATTGTCGGCCAATTGGTGTTAAAGAAAGATAGAATTTTCTTTATGTATGCTACAACAGCAGCAAGAATACTTATCACAAAGTATTGGAAGACACAAGATCTACCCACCTTGGAAGAATGGCAGATGAAAGTGATGGACTACATGACATTGGCTGAGATGACCGGCAGAATCCGTGATCGGAGGAAAGAGACGGCGGAAGAGGATTGGAAGAAACTATTATAAAATTGATGAATGCTAAAATGTTGAGGTGTTGAGAAAGAAAAAGGGATTACAGTGACATAAGAATAAGTTGAAGAAAAGACTATGAGGACATATATTTGATAAAATTATTTAGAAGCTGCTGAAATAATCTTGGAAATTGGGATGCAGAAAGGGGAGGTATGGGGGAGTCTGAGAAATGAGGGTAATGAAAAAAAGGTTATGAAATTATACATGTTTGTTTGTCTTTTTATTTGTTTGTATTGTTTAAAAAATGCTGTAAAACCAATAAAAAATTTATTAAAAAAAACCAGAAATCGCAAAGTGTGTGTAATGAGACCAAAATAACACAACACCGTCTTTTTGCTTCCATATGTGTAGAAAGAAGACGAATAAGCTTTGATTGGACTTATTTCAATTCGCATGGTGTTTTTTGGGTGTGCACCAGAATCACCTGCAACCAAAGCAAAAAGGTGTTTTGGGTTCCATCAACATAAAAAGAACATGATAAAGCTCTGATTGGGCTTATTTCAAATTGGTGTTTTTGGGGTTAGAATGCACATTCAACCAAAAATCGCAGAGTGACATGTTTGTTATTGAACTGTGTGCTAACCTTGCTTGCCTAATCGCCGCTTGCTTATGCTGCTACCTCCGCTTTTTTTAAAAAAAGAATACTCTGCTTGCATTCAGAATATGTTCCTAACGCCACACCTAAAATGGCCGCCCGTGCCTCCACAAATGTCCCTTCCCAAGATGGCGACCGTGGTCTCTTCCCCTCACCTCAACAACACTACTACCACGCGTGCCCACAAAGATGGCGCCGGTTCTCTGCCCTTAACAAAGCCCTTAACAGAAATGGAAGCCTCAGCTTCAAAACCCACCTTAGTGGAGGCGGGCGGATGCCAAAGCAACCCAGCAAACCAATCCCGTGAGAAAAGGCAAGCGAGCGGAGTTGGAAAGCAGAAACGCGAGCAAAATGCAATGTGAACCCGGGGGGCTGAAAACAGTGGGGGGGGGGGGTTAGAAGGAGACGCGGACCTAGCGCTAAGAGGGAGAAAAGCAGGAGAACAGCTAAGAGAGGCAGTCAGCCGGTAAACCTAAGAAAGCAACAAACAACCACACACGCAAACAAAACAGAAAACTGAAGGGGGAAAACCAGGAAACCCGAGAGCACAGCAGGGAAGACAAGAAAACAAACCACCGGCAAGTACTCCCGCGATCCAGCAAGAAGGGAGGAGCGGAAGGTGGCTGGGCGCTCCGCTCCGTGTACTTTACCCCTCCTGCTCTCCGGCTTCAACAAGACGCTCCCTGCGTTGCCTGATCGTCGGTGTTCCAGCGGCTGCACTGATCCTCCTACGACTCCCAAACTACGACTCCCAAACTACGACTCCCAAACTAAGGCAAGTGAAAAAACCGCTCAGCTGGAAAGGGGCAAAGAGGGCGGTCCCCGGGCGTGCCTAGCCTTAAATAGGCTAGGCCACGCCTCCCCGGTCCGCCGATTGGCGGGCCGGGTCGCCGACACGCCCGGGGATTCCTTAATCTCGCAGGGGCAAAGGCCAGCCCCCGCGTGGGATGTGGGAGGGATTTCTGCCCGCAACCCCCTCTCCTCCCAGGTCGGAAATGGCTTTGTTATCAGCCCAAATCAAGCATAGGTGTTTTGGTTCCATCTCAATAGAAAGAGGACGAATAAACTTGGATTGTTCTTTCGGTGGTCATTCACGCTAACCCTAACCCTAACTCAAAGCCTAATCCTAACCCTAACCCTAACCCTAACCCTAACCCTAACCCTAACCCTAACCCTAACCCTAACCCTAACCCTAACCCTAACCCCAACCCCAACCCCAACCCCAACCCCAACCCCAACCCCAACCCCAACCCTAACCCTAACCCTAACCCTAAAAAAATAATTTGGTGTTCATAACCCTGACCCTAACCCTAACCCTAACCCAAACCCAAACCTTAACCCTAACCCTAACCCTAACCCTAACCCTAACCCTAACCCTAACCCTAACCCTAACCCTAACCCTAACCCTAACCCTATGCCTAAGCCTAATCCTAATCCTAAACCTAAACCTAAACCTAAGCCTAAAACTAAGCCTAAGGCTAAGCCTAAGCCTAAGCCTAAGCCTAAGCCTAAGCCTAAACCTAAGCCTAAGCCTAAGCCTAAGCCTAAGCCTAAGCCTAAACCTAAACCTAAACCTAAACCTAAGCCTAAGCCTAAGCCTAAGCCTAAGCCTAAACCTAAACCTAAGCCTAACCGTAACCCTAACCCTAACCCTAACCCTAACCCTAACCCTAACCCCAATCCTAACCCTAACCCTAACCCTAACCCTAACCCTAACCCTCACCCTCACCCTCACACTAACCCTAACCCTAACCCTTATCCTAACCCTAACCCTAACCCTAACCCTAACCCTAACCCTAACCCTAACCCTAACCCTAACCCTAACCGTAACCCTAACCCTCACCTTAACCTTAATCTTAACCCTAACCCTAGCACAGCGAAGTGTAATGAAGCCTAAACAAAGCCAAACAGGTTGTTTTGTGTTCCAGCTACATAGAAAGAAGAATATTGGATTTCGCTTATTTCAAGTCGTGTTCTTTGGTGTTAATGCACACTGACTCAGAAATCGCAAAGTGTGTGTAATGAAACGAAAATAGCGCAACACCGTCTTTTTGCATCCATATGCGTAGAGAGAAGCCGAATAAGCTTTGATTGGTCTTATTTCAATTCGAATGGGTTAACCCCAACCCCAATCCTAACCCGAAACCCTAACCCTAACCCAAACCCAAACCCCAACCCCAACCCCAACCCCAACCCCAACCCCAACCCTTTTTTTTCTTTTTTCAAACATAATTTTTATTAATTTACACCAAAACAAAACAAAAATAAAATTCTGCCTCCTATTATCACAAATTACTTTCTTTAGGACTTCCTTCAGCTTCTCCACAAATCATCCGTAGTCATTTTTTATTTTTTTTAATAAAATATTTTATTCAATTTTCAAACATAGAATAGAGAATCACATAGCAAACATACCAACAAACAATATAGAAAAGAGAAGAAAAGAAAGGGGGGAAAAAGAAAAACACAACTATTCATAATATTTTTATATAACTAACTGGACTTCCTCGCATCTCCCTACCCTGCATTCTCTATAATAAAAATACCAGCAAATTATTACCTTGTTTCAATTCTTATTTTATACCTCTCAAATATTATACTTCTAATCTTAAAGTAATTTTTGACAATTAGTTGAAACTTAAGTTAAACATAATATTATTTTAAGTTTCGACCTTTTCTTGCATATCACTTAATTTTCTAAATCTTTCAGATGAGTTGCTGGAGCCATGCTTTTCTGAATCATGCAATTTCTTAACATTCATACAATTTATATTGTTTTTGTAAATAGTCTTTAAACTTTTTCCAATCCTCTTCCATTGTTTCTTCTCCCAAATCTCGGATTCTGCCAGTCATTTCGGCCTGTTCCATATAGTCCATCAGTTGCGTCTGCCACTCTTCCAGTGTGGGCAAATCTTGTGTCTTCCAATATTTTGCAATAAGTATTCTTGCTGCTGTAGTTGCATACATAAAAAAAATTCTGTCCTTCTTTAACACTTTCTGGCCGACAATGCCCAAGAGGAAGGCCTCTGGTTTCTTAGTGAAGGTATATTTAAATACCTTTTTTAGCTCATTGTAAATCATTTCCCAGAAGGCCTTCACTCTTGGACAGGTCCACCAGAGGTGAAAGAATGTCCCTTCAGCCACCTTACATTTCCAACATTTGTTATCAGCTAGGTGATATATTTTTGCAAGTTTGACTGGGGTCATGTACCACCTATATATCATTTTCCTTCAGGGCATTACATGTCGTGAATTTCATACCGGTGGTCCATAACCTTTCCCAGTCTTCAAACATAATGTTGTACCCAATATCCTGAGCCCATTTTATCATGGCTGATTTAACTGTCTCGTCCTGAGTGTTCCATTTAAGCAGCAAGTTATACATTCTTGAAAGTACCTTGGTCTTTGGTTCTAACAATTCTGTTTCTAATTTCGATTTTTCCACCTGGAATCCTATTTTTTTGTCCAAATTAAAGACCTCTTGAATTTGAGCGTAATGTAACCAATCTCGCACCTTATTCTTCAGTTTCTCCAAACTCTGCAACCTCCAGTTGTCTCCGATTTTTTCCATCATTTCCCAATATTTCGGCCAACCGGCCTCCATATTGAGTCTTTTCCGGGCCTTAGCCTCCATTGGTGATAACCATCTTGGGGTCTTATTTTCTAATAAGTCTTTGTACTTTGTCCAGACAATAAATATTGCTTTCCTGACAATATGGTTTTTGAATCCTTTGTGAACCTTTACCTTGTCGTACCACAAATATGCATGCCATCCAAAAGCATTATTGAACCCTTCCAGATCTAGGACATCAGTGTTATCTAAATGTAACCAATCCTTCATCCAGCAGAAAGCTGCAGCTTCATAATATAACCTTAGGTCCGGCAGGGCAAATCCCCCTCTTTCCTTTGCATCAGTTAGAATTTTAAATTTTATTCTGGGCTTTTTGCCCTGCCAGACAAACTTAGAAATGTCTTTCTGCCACTTTCCAAAACATTCCACTCTGTCCACAATCTGTAGGGTTTGAAACAAAAATAACATCTTTGGCAATACATTCATCTTTATAGCTGCAATTCGACCCAACAAGGAAAGTTTCAATCTTGACCAAATTTCTAAGTCCTTTTTAATTTCTGACCAACATTTTTCATAGTTATCTTTAAATAAGTTCAGATTTTTCGCAGTCAAGTTAACCCCTAGGTATTTCACTTTTTAAACCACATTTAAGTCTGTCTCTTTCTGAAACCTTTCTGATTCCAAAGGTGTCAAATTTTTCTCCAAAACCTTAGTTTTTTGCTTGTTCAATTTGAATCCCGCCACCCGACCAAACTCATGAATCAATTCCAAAACTCTTTTCGTACTAGATTCCGGCTCCTGTAATGTTAAAACCAGGTCATCTGCAAAAGCTTTAAGTTTATACTGTTTCACTCCGACCTGTATTCCTTCCACCAACCGCTCCTCCCTAATCATGTTCAAAAGCACCTCCAGGACTGAGATGAATAACAAAGGGGATATAGGGCAACCTTGTCGTGTTCCTTTTTCAATTTTAAACTCTTCTGTCACCACATTATTAACTATCAATTTAGCTTTTTGTTCTGAATAGATTGCCTCTATCCCATTTTCGAACCCCCGTCCCACTCCCATCTCTTTAAGATTTTTCTTCATAAACTTCCAAGATATATTGTCGAAGGCCTTCTCCGCATCTATAAAAATTAACACTGCTTTAGCATTCATATTTGTTTGCAAAAGCTCCAAAATGTCAATAATGTCCCTAGTATTGTCAGATAAATGTCTACCTGGGAGAAAGCCTGCCTGGTCCTTATGAATTACTTCATTCAAGACTTTTTTAAATCTACCTGCCAAAATATCTGCAAAAATTTTGTAATCCACATTTAGGAGTGAGATGGGACAGTAGTTCTTGAGTTGAGTCTTTTCAGTTTCCAGTTTGGGAATCAATGTGATGTATGCTTCTTTCCACGATTCCGGTGCCTTCTTCCCCTCCATAATCTGATTACAAACCTCCATTAATGGTTGTATCAAATAGTCTTTCAATGTCTTGTAGTACTTGGAGGTAAGTCCATCAGGCCCTGGAGATTTGCCTAATTGCATGTTCTGAATGGCACCTTCAATTTCTTGTTGTGTTATTTTGTAATTCAGGATTGTTCTCTTGTCCTGGGGTAATTTTGGTAGTCCATTAATTTTTAAGAATCGGTCTATCTCAGTCTCTTTTTGCGGCCCTTGCGTGTAAAGTTGTTGATGTTGGTTTCTGCTCTCTTCACTGTGCAGCGAAGTGCTTGTCACAAGACAATGTTTACATTCCACAGTCAGAGTACTGTTGGGTTTTCCCACGGGAATGGGAGACTGGATGTGACGTACACTGGTTTCCTGTTTTTCACTGTTCTCTCGGTGTTCTTTTGTTCCGAGGAGAAGGACGGTTGCTTCTCTGCTCCCGCAGAGGCAAGATGCATGTTTGTAATTTCTCAACATTGAACTGTAAATAAAGCAAGTTAAGCATGTGGCACGTACTGCTCATCATTCCGCTGTGTAAAGGACTCTGCAAATACAACATTTTTGGTTCCGGGCCCAGAAAGACGCAATCAAACTGAAGAATGGAGACTCCAGAAGCCGAGTCGGAATGCCGGCAGAGGGACAGAGAAACGGATCGGCGTTATCTGCTCTGCGCGTCAAGTTTGATTGATGAGAAGGTATGTGCTCATGCTCCGGGCAGCCTGCCAGCTCCTAGGTTATGGTTTTATGGCTGGACTTTGAACTTTTAAAGCCGTTTTGCCGCGATACAGGCAAAGGCTCTAAGGCACAAGCTCACAGGCTTGGGAGGCTTGAAAACCAAAAGTACCTTTACAAGCGCTTTTGGAAGCAGCTGTACACAGACACAGCTTGTTTAAAGCAGCAATGATGGCTAATGCAAAGCTGGCTGATGCTTTTGGGATTCCTAAGCTCAATAAGAAAAACTATACGGACTGGGTACTCTATGCAGAGGCAATTCTGCGGAAAGAAGGTCTGTTTAATGTTATTACCGACAACCCCCCAGCTCCAATTACAGCTGAATGGGCTACTAAGGATTCCAAAGCAAGGGGAACACTTACATTGATAGTATCCCCAGAAGAGCTCTGTCTGTTGCGTGGAAAGACCACAGCCAGAGAAATTTGGGACACTTTAAGAGAGGCTCACTTGAGGACAGAAGCTGGTTCCTCAATGTACTACTATGCCAAGCTGCATGGTATGGCTCTTGCTGAAGGTGGAGATGTGCGTACACACCTGATGGAGATGCAAAATCTGAGACATGAGCTGCAACAGAGAGGACTCACCTTTCCAGAGGCTGTGTATTCCTTCATGATAATACATTCTTTGGGTCCACGTTGGGAGTCCGTTGCCACTCAGATTGCTGTTCAGCCAACTGCTCAGCTCACAGTAGCCTATGTTACTGCCGTGATCCAGAATGAAGCTGATCGCCGGGGTGCTAGCTGCATGGGAAAGGGGGAGTCTTCACAGACGTCATCCCTGAGTGCAGTGGAACCACCAGAGGGCGCCAAAGCTTTGAAGGCAGTGAAATGCTACTTGTGTGGATGTCTAGGCCATATGAAGAGGGAATGCAGATATCCCAGGGCCAAGACAGAGCAGCGCAGCGGAAGTTCATCGCGTGGAAAAGGCCAAAGCAAAGGCAAAGGTCCGGTCTCCAGGACAACACAGCACAAGGCAATGGTCTCACACTTCACTCCAAACGTCGCAAAGGTCCAGAAGACGTCTAGATCTTTCTTCGTTGTTGATTCAGCAGCTACCCACCACATGTGCAACGATAAGCGACTGTTCGTGTCTTTTACACCGCAGGAAGGTGCGATTCACCAGGCGGATGACCACACGATCCCCAGTCAAGGCTACGGAACTGTTGTTCTTCACAGTTTGGACTTATCGATACAAGATGTGCTTTACGTACCAGATGCAACACACAATCTACTCAGTGTTATGCAGCTGAATGAACGGAACATTGACGTTTCCTTCAAGAACAAGAAATGCACCATCACAAAGAAAGACGATTATGTATTGCATGCTGAATGCGTTGATCATTTGTTTGTTTTGTATTATGATGATGTTGTGCAGAATGAGACTTGTTGCATTGCAGGTTCTAACAAAAGTTTGCATGCAGGATGTATTCACGATTTTCACAGGAAATTTGGTCATTTGCATTTTGAGGCAGTATCTAAAATGCCTGCCTTGGTTGAAGGTATGACTATTAAACCCTGCAGGTACCACATGAAGTGCAAGGCATGCGCAGCAAACAAAGTGAAAATGGCTGCGAAAGGTAAGGTGTCTAGTAGGCAAGCTACAGAACCATACCAGGTTGTTCATGCTGATTTAGTTGGTCCACTATCGCCCTCTTTGGGTGGAAATAGGTACTTCATGGTTCTCATTGATGCATTTTCCAGGTATATTTATGTGTACCATCTCAAGCAGAAATCAGAGGCTTTTCCAAGGTTCAAGGAATTCTGTGCTTGGTTGGAAAATGTGCATGGTAAGAAGATAAAGACTCTTTTCACTGATCGCGGGGGAGAATTCACTTCTCAGCAGTTTGAAGCTTTTCTGACTGAGAAAGGAATTCAACACGATTTGTCCAGTCCTCGCTCGCCATGGCAGAATGGACTTTGCGAAAGGGCAAATCAGACATTGCTTCAAGGGTTAAAAACCTTGCTGCATGATGCCAATCTTCCAGAGAGTTATTGGGCCAAATCTCTCTCGTGTTTTGTTTACAGTTACAATCACAGGTTATCTTCAGCGATTGGTTGTACCCCCTAGGAGAAGATGTTTGGCAAGAAACCATACATCAAGCACATGAAAATTTTTGGTTCGGACATGTGGGTTCACTCGCCACAAAACTCCAAGTTAGACAAGCGTGGATTGCATGGTATCTTTCTAGGTTATCAGAAAGGTTCTTACAGAATAATGATGACTGACTCCAAGACTGACTGACTGACTCCAAGAGTGCTCTGATGGTGTTTCCTGCTTGGCAGGGGGTTGGACTCGATGGCCCTTGTGGTCTCTTCCAACTCTATGATTCTATGATTCTATGACAATTAAGCTCACAAGTAGTGTTGAGTACAATGCCAAGTGGGGGGAGAATGTGGGAATTTTCCAATGTTATCCTGATGACAGTGATGAAACTGAGGATAAGCAACAGCAAAAGCAGCCGCAACAACCCACACCCACAGATAAAAGTTCTGATTCTGAGTCTGAAACTGAATCGGATAATTCAGAGGATTTCAAGAGTGCGAAAGCCTCTATGCGACCCTCTGAAAGCTCTGATCAAGAATTGGAAGAACCATTGTTCACAATAGGCCACTTTTCTCCTAAGAAGGAAGAGGAAAGTGTTGAAGACCAAAGGCTGATTCGCAGGTCACAAAGAGCCACAAAAGGCAGACCTCCAAAGAGATTTGCTGATGAATTTGCTAAGACAGCAGTAGCAGCTGTTAAAAGCTCCAAGAAGGTATTTGAACCTTCAAGTTTCCAAGAAATCCAGGATTTGGATTCTAAGGAAGCTGAGCCATGGTTAAATGCCATGAAGGCTGAGCTTGATTCCTTAGAAAGGAACAAAACATGGGAGCTAGTTCCAGTAGTTCCAGGAATGAAACTGCTTGGAAGCAAATGGGTCTTCAAAACGAAGACAGATCAAAATGGCAAGATAGTCAGACACAAAGCCAGATTGGTAGCCAGAGGTTTTGCACAGGAACCAGGTGAAGACTATCACGAGACCTACTCACCCACTGTGAGGTATGAGAGCATTAGGCTTATGCTCAAGCTAGCTGCAGAGGAGAATCTACACATTAGTCACCACGATGTGAATACAGCATTTTTGTACGGCTCTCTAGGTGAATCACTTTATATGCTTCCACCTGATGGCGTACAGGTAAAACAGGGATTTGTTTGTGCTCTAAAGAAGTCCCTTTATGGTCTCAAACAAAGTGCACGGTGTTGGCACACAAAACTCACTGAAGCATTGTTTTCTCTAGGTTTTCAACAAGGGAAAGCTGATCCATGTGTATTTGTCAAAGAGGAGGGGCAAAAGAAGCGGTATTGTTTGTTTTATGTTGATGATATTTTATTCTTTTGGAAAGATGTCACAATGTACAATAACGCCCTAGCTCAAATGAAAGAGCACTTTGACATGAAAGATCTTGGTGAGGTAAACAACTACCTATCTCTGGAAATAGAGAGAGATCAAAGTGGTAATATTCTAGTACACCAGTCACGGAAAATTGCTGATGTGTTAGACAAACTGAACCTGATGGATGCTAACCCTGTAGACACACCGATGACAACAGGTTATCAGGTAGAAGAGACTGAAGAAGCATTTTCTGACACTACACTGTACAGAAGTGTGCTAGGCAAGCTAAACTTCATTGCCAGATAGAATCATAGAATCATAGAATCATAGAGTTGGAAGAGACCACAAGGGCCATCGAGTCCAACCCCCTGCCAAGCAGGAAACACCATCAGAGCACTCCTGACATATGGTTGTCAAGCCTCTGCTTAAAGACCTCCAAAGTAGGAGACTCCACCACACTCCTTGGCAGCAAATTCCACTGTCGAACAGCTCTTACTGTCAGGAAGTTCTTCCTAATGTTTAGGTGGAATCTTCTTTCTTGTAGTTTGGATCCATTGCTCCGTGTCCGCTTCTCTGGAGCAGCAGAAAACAACCTTTCTCCCTCCTCTATGTGACATCCTTTTATATATTTGAACATGGCTATCATATCACCCCTTAACCTCCTCTTCTCCAGGCTAAACATGCCCAGCTCCCTTAGCCGTTCCTCATAAGGCATCGTTTCCAGGCCTTTGACCATTTTGGTTGCCCTCCTCTGGACACGTTCCAGTTTGTCAGTGTCCTTCTTGAATTGTGGTGCCCAGAACTGGACACAGTACTCCAGGTGAGGTCTGACCAGAGCAGAATACAGTGGCCCTATTACTTCCCTTGATCTAGATGCTATACTCCTATTGATGCAGCCCAGAATTGCATTGACTTTTTTAGCTGCCGCGTTACACTGTTGGCTCATGTAAAGTTTGTGGTCAACCAAGACTCCTAGATCCTTTTCACATGTACTGCTCTCAAGCCAGGCGTCACCCATCTTGTATTTGTGCCTCTCATTTTTTTTGCCCAAGTGCAATACTTTACATTTCTCCCTGTTAAAATTCATCTTGTTTGTTTTTGCCCAGTTCTCTAATCTGTCAAGGTCGTTTTGAAGTGTGATCCTGTCCTCTGGGGTGTTAGCCACCCCTCCCAGTTTGGTGTCATCTGCAAATTTGATCAGGATGCCCTTGATGTTCAAGACCTGACATTGCTGTTAGCTGTAATTTGCTAAGCAGACAAGTTAACAATCCCACTGTTAAGGATTGGAAAGCTCTGAAACGCTTAGCACGCTATTTGAAAGGCACTATGCATTACAGACTGAGATTTAATAATCAGAAGTCTGGTGGTCTTGATATTTTTGCAGATGCAAGTTTTGGAAGTGACACTACAGACAGGAAAAGTATGTCTGGAGTTTGCTACATGTACAATCAGGGTCTATTTGATTGGTCATGCAAGAAGCAAACAACAATTAGCTTAAGTACTTGTGAAGCTGAATTGAATGCACTGTCTTATTCACTTAAGGATTGTGAATGGTTGTTACAATTGTACAAAGACATGAAAATTCCTGTCAAATGTCCAATCCAGGTTTACCAGGACAACAAAGCATGTTTGGCTTTGCTGAATTTGGAAGGTTGTAAGCAAAGCACGAAGCACTTGCAATTGAAGTTGCATCATGCTAGGGAACATATTCAGAAGGGACTCGTAACGGTGTCCTATATGCCAGGTAATGAAATTCCTGCTGATGTATTGTCCAAGATTGCATCAAGGGATCAACACTGTACCTATGTACAGAAGTTGGGTTTGTACTGATATTGTACGAACACGCTGCCCAGTGATGTTCACAGAAAGGGGGAGGATGTTGGTTTCTGCTCTCTTCACTGTGCAGCGAAGTGCTTGTCACAAGACAATGTTTACATTCCACAGTCAGAGTACTGTTGGGTTTTCCCACGGGAATGGGAGACTGGATGTGACGTACACTGGTTTCCTGTTTTTCACTGTTCTCTCGGTGTTCTTTTGTTCCGAGGAGAAGGACGGTTGCTTCTCTGCTCCTGCAGAGGCAAGATGAATGTTTGTAATTTCTCAACATTGAACTGTAAATAAAGCAAGTTAAGCATGTGGCACGTACTGCTCATCATTCCGCTGAGTACAGGACTCTGCAAATACAACAGTTTAAAGTATCTCTGGAAGCATTTTCTAATTTCCTCAGGGTTCTGGATGTTTCTCCCTTCATTCTCTAAGTTTGTAACCGTATTCAGTTTTTGTCTCTTTTTCAACTGCCATGCTAGCAGTTTCCCACATTTATTTGCTGATTCAAATGACCTTTGTTTCATTAATTTAATTTTCCACTCAACTTCTTGATTTATCAATTTAGCATATTGTGCTTGGTGGAATTTGATTTCTCTCAGAACCTCCTGTGATTTTGGTTTTGATCTTAATTTTTTCTCAGCATCTCTTATCTTCTCCAAGATCTTATCCTTTTTCCCATTCCAAAGTCTTTTCTTTATCGTATTCTGTTGTATCAGAAACCCCCTCATAACAGCTTTGCTTGCATCCCAGATTACTCTTTTTTCCACTGTAGTATTCAAATTTATTTCAAAATAGTCTTTTAGAGTCTTGTGGGCCTTCTTCACAATCTCCTGATCTCTTAACAAGGTGTCATTCATTTTCCATCTGAAGGAACCGATTGGAATTAGTCTCATTTCCATTTTCATAGCGTTATGGTCGGAGCAGGTTTTTGGGCAGATTTCCACTTTTCTAGTCTTAGGTGCCAGTCCTCTAGTTATCCATATTTGGTCAATTCTTGTCCATGTCAGATGTGCTTCAGAAAAGAATGTTCCTTCTTTTCCTAGGGGGTTCTTTGTCCTCCAGATGTCAATCAAGTCCAAATTGTCAGTTAGCTCAAAAAAAGTTTTAGGTAGTCTGCCGTCTTTTGTCAAATTTTGATTTTGTGACTTATCCATGTTTGTAGAGACCACCCCATTCATATCTCCCATCATAATGATGTTGGTATAGTCCAGATAGTCCAGCATTGTCTCATGCAGCTTCCTATAAAATTCTGATTTCCCCTCATTCGGTGCATAGATTCCTAATATTAAATTTTTTTCTCCTTGAGTCTGTATCTCGATTGCCAAGATTCTTCCTTGCTCATCTTTAAATAAGAATTTTGGTGACAGGCTCTCCTTTGCATAAATCACCACTCCTCTTTTCTTGACTCTGTCCGATGAAATAAATTCTTGGCCTAGTCTTTTATTAATTAGCACTTTTCTATGGAGCCTAGTCACATGCGTTTCCTGCAAGCAAATAATGTCCAACTGTTCTTTTTTCAATACATGAAATATTCTTCTTCTTTTTTCCGGGGAATTCCCACCATTAATATTCCAGCTAAGGAGCTGCAGAGACATCCTGGATCAGTCTGCTATTCCTTTGGTGGTGGCGTCTCTTTCTTTTGATCCTCTGGTCCCAAAGGTGCAGGAGCAGGTACAGGTACAGGTGGAGGTGGTGGCCAAGACCCAGGTCCTGCTATTCCTTTCTGAAGGTCCTCTCCGTGGTCGTTCAAAAACTTGTCTTGATCTTCTGCTGTTTTAATTTTTATTTTCTTTCCTTTAAAGCTAAAGGATAGTCCTTGAGGAAATTCCCACCTAAAGGGAATTGAATTACCTTTCAGTAATCTTGTTAATTCTGTATATATAGATCTAAGGTCCAAGAGTTGCTTCGGAATATCCTTGTAAATTTCTGCTCTAATGCCTTGAATAACCAGTGATTTTTCAAAATGAAGGCTTAATATTTTATCTCTCTCTTGCTTGGATCTCAAAATAATCAAACAGTCTCTGGATCTATCTTTCTTCACCAATCTTCCCAGTCTGAAAGCACTTACGATTTTAAAGTCCTTGTCTTCTCCAATAGCCCAAAACTTTGAAAATTCTGATGTCAGATAGCCTATTAAGTCCCCCTGTTCAAGTTCTGGGATGGCTCTCAGTCTGAGATTATTCTCCCTATTTCTCAGTTCGATCATAGACATCATAGACAGGTAGGCCTGCTGTTCACTTATCTGTTTGTGCAGAGGTTTTACCTCCACCTGTACTGCTTCGGCCTTTTGATTGGCTTCCGCGGCTTTTTGATTCGCTTCCTCAGCTAATTTACGGTTTTCTGCAGTTACTTCCTGTAAATTCCCAATTGCTTGTGTATGTTGAGCAACTTGTTCAGTCAATTTACTGATACTGGCTGTAGCATGATCAATTTTGGCTGAATGCTCGTCTGCTTTCTTATTTAAACTTTCCAATTGTTCTAAAATTTGTTCTAAAACAGCTGCAGATCCTCCTGTAGCCATATCTTCTAATGATGTCTGCTCGGTTTCTCCTTCATGTATCTCTAAAACAGCTGGGACAGATGATCTGCGTGGCTGAGAAGTCAAAGTTGTTTGCACTAAATGTTTAGCTTTCGCTTTAGCCAATCTTGTTTTGCCCGTACCACTCATTCCAGTCCTGTCTACGTGCCAAGGTCAAGCTGTGTAAAGTCCCATGGGAATCACAATTCCAGAGAGTAAACAACAAAGCAGTAGAGAATAAAAACAAAAAGCAGGTCTCAGACAGCTGTAAGTCCAAAATCCTCTAGGGGGAGTGTAACGATGCCTCAGAAAAGAAAATAGAGTTGTTCCGCCATTAAAATCCAAACAGTTTTAAACCGCAATGAAAGGATCCTTCAGCTCCCTTTTAGCATGCAGAGCTTTCCCAAAATTGAAACAAAGTCTCTAAAGAGGTGCGAGAAGCAGTTTTCCCATTTGTATCCAGACTATAACACTCCAATGTAACACTTTCAGTAGTTAAACAGTCTCAGCAGTTTGACAGTTCTTTTTTAAACTGGCAGCCCGTGAATTTGGGCTTCTCCGTCATTTATAAATCCACAAAAGGGGGAGGAAAGTCCAGTCCAAAGCCAACAAAAGTAGAACAAAAGTTAACTCTCTTAATCTCTTAGAAACCAGTTCAAATGTTGCACAAAAGTCCAAACTTCTAAAGTCACTTTAAAAAGATTCCAGCTTGTCAAATTCTTTGCTTTAATTCTTTAAGCACTGCAGGGAGACGGACTTCCTGGTTGCGTCTCCTGCTTTCACCAAATTTAGTCACTTTAGTCCCGAAATTCTTAAATTCCCCTTACTCACGGGTTTGTAGTTTTGAATCAAATGTTCCAGGAAAAAAGGTCGGCGCTCATCGGCAGCAGCTGCACGGCTTCACTTCTGCAGAAAGAGCGATGAACTCACAGCACCGCGCCAGCCCTTCCACGTTCCGGAGCCCCTTACGGGGTTCCTTCTTCGTTTTGGGGGGCGCTTCTGGTGCCCGCCGAGTCCCACGGCCACAGGATCACTCTACCTGTGGTTTTTCTTTATGGGTCTCCGCTTCGCCGTAGCGGACGACCCTTTTCCGCGGAGCTCCCCTTCACAGCGCAAAGGGGACCGCCATTACCGTTTTGCGCCGCCTCCAGAAGTCCATCCGTAGTCATTTTTTAAATTACGCATTTCATAATTTATATTGACATTATTTGACTCCTTACTTCCATTTCTCTTTAGACAATACTCCTACATTTTTCACAGTGCTCTTTTAAACCCCACTAGCATTATCTGTCCTTCACTTATATTTTCCAGATGTTCCACAAATTTCCCCCAGTCCTCAATGAACCTCTGGTCTCTTAAGTATCTAATTTTTCCCGTCAATCTATCCAACTCCGCGTAATCTAACAGTTTCATTCTCCATTCCTCAACTGTCGGTATTTTCTGTTGTTTCCAGTTTTGGGCCAGGAGGACTCTTGTTGCAGTCGTTGCATATTGAAACAATTTACAATCGTTACTCTTTATCTCCCTTCCTAATATTCCTAACAGGAAGGCCTCGGGTTTTTTTTTTCAAATGTATACCTTAAAATTTTCTTCATTTCATTATATACACTTTCCCAAAAACCTTTTACCTTTTTGCATTCCCACCACATGTGGTAGAAAGACCCCTCTTTTTCCCTGCATTTCCAGCATTTATTACAAGTTTTTTACATTTTTGCCAATTTTGCAGGGGTTATATACCATCGGTAAAACATCTTCATTATATTCTCCTTCAGCGTCATACAAGCCGTAAATTTTAGGTTTTTTTCCAAAATTTTTCCCACTCTCCAAAATGTATATTATGTCCGATGTCCCTGGCCCAATGTATCATGACCGACTTTACTCCCTCATCTATCAGATTCCACTCTAGCAGCAAATTGTACATTTTGGATAAAGTTTTATAATCGCTATTTATTATTTCAATCTGGAATTTGGAGTCTTTATCAGCATATCCTCTGTCTTTAATATCTTTCCTGAACATTTCATTTATTTGAAAACAATGTAGCCAATCAAACACATTTTCTTTAACCTGTTCGTACGGTTTCATTTTCCATTTCCCCCCTTCTTTGAATAACAATTGATCGTAAGTAATCCAGTTGCCTCTCATATTGTTCTTCTTGACGCTCATAACTTCTAGTGGGGATAGCCAGTGTGGAACTTTAGGTTCTAATAAATATCTATTCCTTTCCCACACTTCAATCAGGGGACCTCTAAAGATGTGGCTTTCGAAACCCTTATGGATTTTCTTCTTCTCATGCCATAAGTACGCATGCCACCCAAACCTGTTGTCGAATCCCTCCAGGTCTAACAGTTCCTTCTTTTCCAATTTTATCCATGCTTTCAACCAGCAAAGGCACGAAGCCTCATAATATAGTTTCAAATCTGGCAGGGCAAAACCTCCTCTTTCTTTTGCGTCTGTTAAAAGCTTAAACTGAATTCTCGGCCTTTTGCCCTGCCAGATATATTTTGAGATTTCTCTTTGCCATTCTTTGAATATCTTAGTTCCCTTAATTACAGGGATAGTCTGAAATAAAAACAACATTTTTGGGAGCACATTCATCTTAATTGTAGATATCCTACCCCAAAATGACAGTTTCAACTTTCCCCACACCTCGAGGTCCTTTCTTATTCCTTTCCATGCCGGCTCGTAGTTATTCTTGAATAAATCTATATTTTTCGGGGTTATCCATATTCCTAAATATTTCACCTTTTTGACCACCTCTATCTCTGTTTGTTGTTGCACTTCTTCAATTACACTTAAGTCTGTATTCTTTGTCATTATTCTTGGACTTTGTTGGTCAGCCGCGATCCCCGCTAATTGATTTGTGATCCTCAATTAGCGATTTATGGCCGCCCGGCACACTTCCGCTCCGCAGCTCTCAGTCACGCCTCAGCAGAGTTTAACACAGCGGTGTAAAACTGTCAAGTATCTTGGCTCAGCTTCCAGACAAACACACACAGAGTACAGGTTTGTCTATTTACAGTTGTTTATTCCAACAAATCTCCGGAAAAACCAGGACTGCTTGCAGCCATTATAAGACTGCTCCTTTCCCCTCACAGCATAGAGTGAGAATGGCAAACTCCTCCCAATCTCCTCCCAGCTTCGAAAACTGACATCAGAATGGTGTGGCATCATGGGAACAACTTAACCTGTTAAGTTCCAGACCCAACACCCCCCTTTGCCGCACATTCTGACAAGACCCTTTTGAGTTCAACACCTTCCCCTTTGCCTTGTGCCCCTTCCCGGCATCTTTCCCAGGCACCTGTTGAACCCCTTCAACACTCCCAGAATCACACTGTGCGAATCTTGCCCACGCACTTGTTGCCTGGTATCTTTCAGGTGGAATGCCCTTTGTTGTGCGACTAGACCTTCTGGGCATAAACTCAGATGTTACCTCTGACTCACTGCCACCAGGAACTGTGTCCTCAGCATCACGGGATTCCCCCTCTGATTTAAAGCGTTTACGAATCCTCTCCATTACACTCACAGGAGAACTGGGCTCGCTTTTGGGTGTTCTCCTAACATCTTGCGGAGAAACTACCGATACCTCCTCCTGTTCCTGACTTTGGTCAGTGACCTGATCGTCATCATCAGACTCAGCCTCTCCTTCCTCCCCCTCAGAATTTTCCTGTTCTGAATCAGAAAGACATTCTGAGAGCACATCACGCATGACAGCAGTTTGTGACTTTTTATCCTGCTCATAGAACTCAGCGTGTGTACTGATCAGTAACTTACTCTGATCACCTGATGGAAATGCGAACCTCCATGCACGTGCTTCTGGCTCATACCCGCAGAATATCATTTTCCGGAACTTGGATCCATCTGGCCCCTGCAAAGCAGCAGGTACTGACACAGATGCACGTGACCCAAACATACGCAAAAAATGAATCTGGGGTTTCCTGCCATGCAACAACCCAAACGGTGTGTCACCTACCATTGAATTGTAGGTACGATTCCAGGTGAAGCTCACATACCTGATTGCCTCCAGCCAAAACCTTGGAGGTAACCCAGAATCTTTCAGCAACACCTGTGCAGCCTGGACCAGAGCCTCACATCGGAGCTCTGACACTCCTCTCTGATTGGGTGAAGTCACTGTGTGACGTATCCCTTTCTTGCGAAAGAACTTCTGCAAAGCAGAACCTGTTGACTGGGCTCCTCTGTCACTTGTGACAGCTTGCACTCTGGTGGAAAACCTTTGTTCCACCTCCTCAATCCAACTTTTGATCAGCTGTGCTGCATCATCCTTGGATTTGAGACCGTGAGTCCAGGTGTTCTGCGTAAAATCTTCCTGCATTGTCAGCAGATACCTGGCCCCTCCCAGACTTGGTTCCTTTACAGGACCCCACAAATCCACGTGGACCAGTTCAAAAGGTTTTGTTGTTACCCTCTCTACTTTTGGATAACTGCATCCTTTTACCTTTGCCAGTTTGCAAGTTTTACAATTCACAGCATATCCACATTCTGAGATCTTACAACCTTTGGAAACCTCCGGCAGCACCTGTAGTTCTTCTAGAGAACCATGAGCTGTTCGTGCATGCCAAGCATGGACACATGAATCATGATTGGGAATTGTAGCACGCAGTGCTTGTGCTTTCTCAACCTTCCCATCACCCTCCAGAGACGTTTTAAGAATGAAGAGATCATTCTGCCCCTTTTTAACCTTGGCAAGCATCCTCCCTCCTTTGGAGATTGTGCAGACATCATCCTGAAAACAAACCTTAAATCCCTTTTTCAGTAAATAAGGCACAGATAAAAGACAGTGGTGCATCCCAGGAACAGTACAACACTCCAACGTCTCCTGTAAAATAGAAAAATGCACATTTACAGCATTAGTCACATTTCTTTTCTGTCCATTTGCAAAGAGAACAGTCTTCCCAGCCGGAATTGCCTTGCAATTCCACCTCTCGACAGCAGGTGTCTCTGGAATCAAATTGCAATTAGCTGCAGAGTCAATAACAAAACTAAGCTCTGAGCTTGTCCCACCGCCTTGCTCAAACAAAGCAAGACTGGCCGTGAGTTGATACGTCTCTTCCTGGCACCTGGCACGTCCACCAGCCTCAGTCCCACGCCTGGTTGTTTTTCCAGACCGGTTGCCATGGAAACCCGACTGGTTCCCATGAGAAGTGTCCTTGAAACCTTCCTGTGCAGCTGCCCTCGCTCTGCTCCGGTGGGGGCAATCTCGACGCAGATGTCCCGCTGCAATACACACGTAGCAACGACGAGTGGAAAAACACTGCCCGGGGCTCTTTTCAGCTGGCTTGGCCCTCCTTCTTCCGGAAAAGCACTTCTTGCCAGATCCGCCCCCCCTGAACGCCACTCCAGCAGGCACAGTGGAAAACTTTTCAAACTTGCCTTTGGAATTTGCCGCCCCCCGACTTGCTCACTAGCACTCCTTGAGGCTAAATCATCAGGAACAGGGGCTCCAGCCATCTCTAGGCTTCCAGCTTCCATCTGCCCTTGGCCCTCTGCTGAGTCTTCACACAGACGTTTCAGCACTCGCCAAGCCTCACACGCAGATTCAATGCTTTCCAGGTGATGTTGCAAATTAGCATGAACACCTGCTCTCAACATGCAGATCTCAGCTCTCATAGCTTTCTCCCTCTGCATTTTCTCCTCCAGAGAAACAGATCGCGACTTTCCTGCATCTCTGTCATCTCTGTCCACCAGCAGTTCCACTGGCTCTCTCTGGGAAATGTCCCAAACTTCCGTGGCCAAAAACCACGCTCTCACCCTTCTTGCCCAGGTATCCCACGCTTGGGCGGTGAGTTCCTCAAGCTGTTCAAACGGAGCTTGAAACACCTCCTGGCCATCTGCCATGTTCTCCCGTTCTCCCAAGGGGCTCCAAGCTGTACTTACAAAATCACCAGCTCCTCTGGCTTCTGTCCCTGGAGAAACGATGCCTTGCTGCTCTCAGCTCTCAGCAACACAGGCAAATCTCTGCGTCTTTCAGCTTGCTTGCTTGCTTGCCTCCGCCTCCTGCCGTGCTTCTCTGCTCGACACCGCAGATTTCAAAGCTCCCGGCAGCCTCCCGTGACAGTTTTACGATCGGTGATTAAGGTTACCCATAACCTCTTGGACTTTGTTGGTCAGCCGCGATCCCCGCTAATTGATTTGTGATCCTCAATTAGCGATTTATGGCCGCCCGGCACACTTCCGCTCCGCAGCTCTCAGTCACGCCTCAGCAGAGTTTAACACAGCGGTGTAAAACTGTCAAGTATCTTGGCTCAGCTTCCAGACAAACACACACAGAGTACAGGTTTGTCTATTTACAGTTGTTTATTCCAACAAATCTCCGGAAAAACCAGGACTGCTTGCAGCCATTATAAGACTGCTCCTTTCCCCTCACAGCATAGAGTGAGAATGGCAAACTCCTCCCAATCTCCTCCCAGCTTCGAAAACTGACGTCAGAATGGTGTGGCATCATGGGAACAACTTAACCTGTTAAGTTCCAGACCCAACAATTATTTTAGTCTTTTTCTTATTTAATTTGAAGCCTGCCACTTTACCAAATTGTTCGAATTCTTCCAGTACCTCATTTATTGAACTCGTCGGGTCTTCTATCGTTATTACCAAATCATCTGCGAACGCTTTGACTTTATATTCATTTTGGCCAATTGTTATTCCTTTTATCTTCTTATTTTGTCTTATTGAATTCAGGAGGACTTCCAACACCGTTATAAACAACAATGGGGAAAGTGGGCATCCCTGTCTTGTTCCTTTTGCTATCTTTATTTCTTCTGATACCACATTGTTTATAATCAGTTTTGCTTTTTGTTCTGTGTAAATTGCCTTTACTCCGTTGAAAAATTCTTTACCAACCTCCATATATTCCAGATGCTTTAACATAAAGTCCCAAATTATATTGTCGAATGCCTTCTCTGCATCCACGAACATCATTATAGCTTGCTTCTCACTCCTGGCAGACAGATATTCTACTATATTATGTTTCTTATATTATCTTTCATTTACCTGCCAGGTAAGAAGCCCGCTTGATCCCCGTGGATGCTTTCTAACAATATGTTTTTCATTCTTTTCGCCAGAATTCCTGCAAAAAATTTATAATCTATATTTAATAGTGAGATCGGCCTATAATTTTTAACTTGCAATAAATCTGAGTCCTGTTTCGGAATTAATGTAATAAATGCATCTTTCCATGTTTCTGGTATTTCTCTTTCTTTTAAGATGTTATTCATTACTTCTTTCAATGGTGTCATCAATGCGAATTTCATTTCTTTGTAGTAGTTAGCGGTGAATCCGTCTGGACCTGGAGCTTTCCCCCTTTTTAATTCTTTTATTACTTCTTTTATTTCTTCTATCTCTATTGGGGTATTCAGTTGTTCTTTTTTATCTATCGGAATCGTCTGCATCTTTTTTTCTTTCAGAAATCTTTCTATTTTCCTCAAGTTGTTTTTCTCTCTGTTTTTATATAATCCTCTGTAATAATCCAAGAAACCCTTCCTTATTTCCTTAGGGTTAGTTATCTCTTCTCCATCCACTACAATTTTATTTATTGTGTTTTGTTCCTTTCTTTTTTTGATTTGCCATGCCAGCAATTTTCCTGATTTGTTTGCAAATTCAAAACTTCTTTGTCTTAGTTTTTTAATATTCCATTCCACTTCTCTGTTTATTATCATTGCAAACTGGGATTGCAAAGCTTTAATGTTTTCTTTTATTCTCTTATTAGGTTTTTTAACTAATTTTTGCTCATTGTCCATTATCTGCTTCAAAATATCTTTTTCCCCTTTTTCTCTACCCTTATTTTTAATGACATTCTGCTGGATGAAAAAACCTCTCATCACTGCCTTGCTTGCATCCCAAACCACTTTTATTTTTGTACCTTTATTCAAATTATCCATAAACTATTCCGTCAACCTTTTTTGTGCTTTTTCAACAATTTCTTGGTCGTCTAAAAGGTAGTCTTTCATTCTCCACCTAAAAGTTCTTTCTTCCAAACCTTTTAGTTTCATTTTTATTGGGTTGTGATCAGAGATCATTTTGGCTTGGATTTCTACCCGAAGAGTTCTTGGCGTTAATTCATTCGAAATCCAAATCTGATCTATTCTGGACATTGACTGGTTCGGCTCAGAGTAATAAGTGAACTGTTTTTCCAGTGGGTGTCTAAGTCTCCAGATATCTATCAAATTACAATTTTTAACCAATGAAAAAAAAGTTCTAGGTAACTTCCCTTCCTTACTTCTTCCATCTCTGAGTCTATCCATTTCCAATGACACCACTGCATTCATATCTCCCAATATTATAATTTTCTGATCTACATATTCAGATAGTTTTTCTTCCAGAATTTTGTAAAACTCAGACTTATTACCATTTGGTGCATAGATCCCGACTATAATTAGATTTTCTCCCTGCCATTTGATTTGGACCGCTATTATCCTTCCTTCTTCATCTTTAAAAATTTGTTGAGCTTCAATTTGGTTTTTGACATAGATGACCACTCCTCTTTTTTATCTTTATCTGAGGATATAAACTCATTTCCTAATCTTTTATTAATCAATATTCTTTTGTGTCTTCTTGCTACGTGTGTCTCTTGTAGGCAAATAATGTCCAGGTTTTCTTTTTTTAAGATTTGTTCAATTTTATTCCTTTTTTTCCTCATTCATCTCATTAATGTTCCAGTTCCAAATTTTTAACGCCATGGTGATTTAAATTTAAATAGATTTGTTTCTCCTTTTATAATTTAGCTGTTTCTTCTTCCTCCTGTTCCTCTTCTTCTCCTGATGTCTTTCTTGTTTCTTCCCCTGAGTCTGCGCCTCCTGCTGCCTCTTCTCCTTTATCTTCTTCTTTTTCTGATCTCAGTTCTTTATATTTTCTCAGGAATTTTCCAGTTTCTTCTAGGCTTATCAGTCTATGCCTCTTGCTTCTGTAAATGAATGAAATACCTTCCGGGAACTCCCATTTGAATTCTATGTTATTTTTCTTCAGCGTCTGCACCAATGCTTTATACGGCTCTCTGCGTCTCAGTAATCTAATTGGTATGTCTTTAAAGATTATTATGTAGTTCCCATTAATGCTCAGTCTTTTTTCTCTATTTTTTTGCAGAATCATATTTCTCATTTCCCTTTCTTTAAATGTGATCAAGCAGTCTCCTACAAATTTTTTAACTCTAGTTGTTTTTACACGTAGTCTAAATGCAGATTGTACCTGTCAGGGCTGCCACCCAGTCCCAGCTCACATAGGACCACGTTAGCCAGCGTTCACGTTAAAAGAGTCTTTATTAGATTACAGGTTCCATTTCCAAACTGCAATGTGCAGCCCTACTTCTTCTAGGTCAGACCGGCGAAGACCCGTCTGAGTCTCCGCCTCTAGCACACCAGTTTAATACCCTAGCCTTGCTCCACCTCCTGCGCCTTTCCTTCCGTCTCTGGGTCCTTCTGCCCCCCGGGGTCTCTTCTTTCCTACTCTCTTCTGACGCGGACCCCCCTGACCCTTCCGCCTCCTTGCGGCGGGCTTTGGGACCTGGCTCACTCTCTGGGCTGCTTACTGCGCCAGCTTCCGCTACATTTGAACTTGGCGCGCGCGCCCAACTCCCTACCTTCCTCTTGATCGTTTCGTCGCTCCCCGAGGTGGGCGTGACTACTCCTGACTCATGCCCTCCCTCCTTCTGAAAGCCTCCGGAACCCGATATCTGGTCCCCTTTCTCCCCGCTGCTCCCGGCTGGGCACGTGGGTCCCCATCTCCAACTGCTGCTCTCTGATCCCTCTCTGGACCCTTCTTCCTGGGGTGTCCCCCTGCTTTCCCCCCTTGCTCTGACCGCTGGCGCTCCCTTCTGGGAATCCTCGGACTCACTGGACAGGCTCGGTGATCTCGGGTCGTCATCCCCACTCATCTTTCCTTCGTATTCCTCCCCCTCGCTCTCTGTCTCCTCCCTTCTCTGCGTCTCTGCTCCTGAACCCCTGACATCCATCCCCCCCTCGAAGCCCCCCCTTCCCCCCTCCCCGCTTTCAAGGGTGGTTGCTGGGTGCTCCATCATCACGGGAGTGAATGCCGGATACAGTTCGCTCCTCGTCGCTGGCCGCCAACTGAAGACCTCCGAGTCTTCCTCCTCGCGTTCGTCAACGGTGAGCTGCTCCGCCTCCATTTCAGTGCCGCCGTGCTCGAAACCAAGATCCTCCCCGCACACGTCCATGTCAGTCTCTGCGTCGGTCGCTTGACCTGGCATCTCCAGCCACCTCCGGCGCCACTGCTCCTCTGGCCGATCGTCCCACCAATACGAGGTGTCGGACGCCGAACCCTCCGGTGACCCCTCTGGGGAACGTGTGCCCTGTGCGGGCTCCCCGTCCGAGTCGAATCCATGGAACGTGCTGG